>NC_041338.1:38551866-38619366 GCF_004354835.1 Perca flavescens
ATGAGCTTCATGAGGTAGTCACCTGAAATGGTTTTACCTTCACAGGTGTGCTTTGTCAGGGTTCATTAGTGGAATTATTTCCCTTATTAATAAAAAAGCAAAGGGTGGCTACTTTGAAGAATCTAAAATATAAGACATGTTTTCAGTTATTTCACACTTTTTTGTTAAGTACATAATTCCATATGTGTTCATTCATAGTTTTGATGCCTTCAGTGAGAATCTAAACATTTCTGTCTCTATTAGAAGATGTTTAACGTGAAGAGTTTCTATATTTCTGTCTCTATTAGATGTTTAACGTGAAGAGTTTCTACATTTCTGTCTCTATTAGATGTTTAACGTGAAGAGTTTCTACATTTCTGTCTCTATTAGAGGATGTTTAACGTGAAGAGTTTCTACATTTCTGTCTCTATTAGAGGATGTTTAACGTGAAGAGTTTCTAGGCCTTTCTGTTGTGCAGACTGACCGAGAGGGAAGTCAACATTAGAAATGTAAACCGTGACATCCCTAATTCTTTCTCAACCGGTGAACTGATAGCTCCAGCCAACTTCATTTCTTCACTTCTCTCTCTCGGTGTAATCGGAGGAGGAGGAAGTGTTGCCACAGTCCCCTCAGGACAAAGGGCTCTTTCTCTTCCTCAGAGTTCGTTGGCTCTTTCTAAATCACGCTGGTGAAACCTTCCTGTTGCGTCGGGTCTTTGAGCAACGGGACCGGTTCTTATCTCACGTCTCGGAGCCCCAAATCTGTCCTAGCCGGTCTTACTGCAGGACGGCAAACACAGGCCTGGTTACACAAGCCTGGTTACACAGGCCTGGTTACACAGGCCTGGTTACACAGGCCTGGTTACACACAGGCCTGGCCATACATATACACTATACACACACACACACACACACACACACACACACACACACACACACACACACACACACACACACACACACACACACAATAGGTTCAATATACAGCCCTGTTACACACACACACACACACACACACACACACACACACACACACACGCACACACTAGGTTCAATATACAGCCCTGTTATACCACACACACACACACACACACACACACAATAGGTTCAATATACAGCCCTGTTACACACACACACACACACACACACACACACACACACACACACGCACACACACACACGCTGCGTAGTGTGAGCGTGTTTAGAGTTTCCAGACAACATAGAACAGGAAAAGATGTTTATATGTCATTTAGACACAAATACATATCAATAAATGACATGTTGATGTTTGAAAGGCTTCAGGTTTTGATATAAATGTCATTTAAATAATAATAATAATAATAATAATAATAATAATAATTAATGATTTTCTAATATGTCACCTGTCGATCCAGAAGGAAACATTCTGGAGCCTATTTTACCGTCAGTCCTGCCGACGTTGTCTCTCTGTAGTCAGATCAGAATATGTTTATGTTTATGTTTATGTTTATGGGAATATGTTTATGTTTATGTGAATCAGTTTATGTTTATGTTTATGGGAATATGTTTATGTTTATGTTTATGGGAATATGTTTATGTTTATGTTTATGGGAATATGTTTATGTTTATGTTTATGGGAATATGTTTATGTTTATGTTTATGGGAATCATCCGCGTGTCCAGACGAGGCCAGCAGCAGCAGAGGTACTGTACAGCTTCTCTTTTCAGTACCTCGTGTTTCTAAGTCTAGATCAAAAAATGCTTTTATGTTTAAAGCACCTTCTGATTGGAATAACTCACCAGGAAATATTCGTTTGATTTCAACTTTCAGACTGTTCAAACATGCCTCGCCGATTCATTTTCATACTAACTGTACACGTAGACTTTAATAATTTAATATGATTAATGATTTAATTCTCATTCTTCAATCTCACTCTCTCCACAGTAACGTTTGGTTTTATGTTGATGTTTCATTACTCCCTGGTATTTATTATGTTGTAATTCTAGGCTCTGTGTGTGTTTTTTTGTGTGTGTAATGTTTTTGTTTATTATGTTTGTATGTCTGTAATGTTATTTTTGTTGTATTTTGTTCAGGACCCCCTCGAAAACGATGGTACATCTCAAGGGGTTATATCTCCCGGGTAACGTTAGGCAGCCAATCACAGACATGCTCACAGCTTGGTAGAAGCATGCTGCGTGCTGATTGGCTCCCTGACTCTGAGGAGAGTTACTCCACACGCAGGCGCCGATGTGGGCCGATGTGGGCCGATGTGGGTCGATGTGGGCCGATGTGGGCCGATGTGGGTCGATGTGGGCCGATGTGGGCCGATGTGGGCCGATGTGGTGTGTTTACTACGAGCCAACGCCCTGCAGTAACCTGCAGCGTGTTTACAGCTGACCAGCAGACAGGCTTAATGCTGATTGGAGGAGACAGCCTCAGCACTGTGTGTGTGTGTGTGTGTGTGTGTGTGTGTGTGTGTGTGTGTGTTACCATGGCGAGCAGCATGTCCATCACTTCCTGGTTGATGAGGTTCTTGGAGTAGTCCAGCAGGATGTCTCCATCGTCTGTCTCCAGAGTGGTGCTGTCACACACACACACACACACACACACACACACACACACACACACACACACACACACACACACACACACACACACACACACACACACACACACACACACACACACACACACACACACACACACACACACACACACACACACACACACACACACACACACACACACACACACACACACACACACACACACACACACACACACACACACACACACACACACACACACACACACACACACACACACACACACACACACACACACACACACACACACACACACACACACACACACACACACACACACACACACACACACACACACACAGAGACACACACACACACACACACACACACACACACACACACACACACACACACACACACACACACACACACACACACACACACACAGACACACACACACACACACACACACACACACACACACACACACACACACACACACACACACACACACACACACACACACACACACACACACACACACACACACACACACACACACACACACACACACACACATCTATACACACACACACACATTATATTATATACATACATATATCTATATAATAACGAACAATAATTAAATAGTAATAATTTTAAATATGAAGTAATAATTTTAAATCATACAGATGAACTGAAACTGTTTTATATTAAAATATATATATAATATAAACTGTTTTATATTAAAATATATATATATAATATAAACTGTTTTATATTAAAATATATATATAATATAAACTGTTTTATATTAAAATATATATATATAATATAAACTGTTTTATATTAAAATATATATATAATATAAACTGTTTTATATTAAAACAGTTTCACATTAATTAACTATAAGAAGACAGGAGATGATGTCATATACAGGTGGAAGTCTCTCAGGAGGACAACTGGATTATTATATAAAATATGTCTTTATCTCTCTGTCTTTGTCTCTCTCTCTCTCTCTCTCTCTCTCTCTCTCTCTCTCTCTCTCTCTCTCTCTCTCTCTCTCTCTCTCTCTCTCTCTCTCTCTCTCTCTCTCTCTGTCTCTCTCTCTCTCTCTCTCTCTCTCTCTCTCTCTCTCTCTCTCTCTCTGTCTCTCTCTCTCTCTCTCTCTCTCTCTGTCTCTCTCTCTCTCTCTCTCTCTCTCTCTCTCTCTCTCTCTCTCTCTCTCTCTCTCTCTCTCTCTCTCTCTCTCTCTCTCTCTCTCTCTCTCTCTCTCTCTCTCTCTCTCTCTCTCTCTCTCTCTCTCTCTCTCTCTCTCTCTCTCTCTCTCTCTCTCTCTCTCTCTCTCTCTCTCTCTCTCTCTCTCTCTCTCTCTCTCTCTCTCTCTCTCTCTCTCTCTCTCTCTCTCTCTCTCTCTCTCTCTCTCTCTCTCTCTCTCTCTCTCTCTCTCTCTCTCTCTCTCTCTCTCTCTCTCTCTCTCTCTCTGTCTCTCTCTCTCTGTCTCTCTCTCTCTCTGTCTCTCTCTCTCTCTCTCTCTCTCTCTCTCTCTCTCTCTCTCTCTCTCTCTCTCTCTCTCTGTCTCTCTCTCTCTCTCTCTCTCTCTCTCTCTGTCTCTCTCTCTGTCTGTCTCTCTCTCTGTCTGTCTGTCTCTCTCTCTCTCTCTCTCTCTCTCTCTGTCTCTCTCTGTCTCTCTCTCTCTCTCTCTCTCTGTCTCTCTCTCTCTCTCTCTGTCTCTCTCTCTCTCTTTATCTCTCTCTCTCTCTCTGTCTCTCCCTCGGGAGGATGTGGTGCAGCGCACGTAGCAGCTCCGACAAGAACTCCGTCAGACCGGAGGAATGCCCGGTGTGTGCAGCCCGTTAGACGGTAGAAAGGGACCCGAGTCCCCGGTGTGTGCAGCCCGTTAGACGGTAGAAAGGGACCCGAGTCCCCGGTGTGTGCAGCCCGTTAGACGGTAGAAAGGGACCCGAGTCCCCGGTGTGTGCAGCCCGTTAGACGGTAGAAAGGGACCCGAGTCCCCGGTGTGTGCAGCCCGTTAGACGGTAGAAAGGGACCCGAGTCCCCGGTGTGTGCAGCCCGTTAGACGGTAGAAAGGGACCCGAGTCCCCGGTGTGTGCAGCCCGTTAGACGGTAGAAAGGAACCGTAAGATTTTTTTAGTGCAATCTGCCCACCAGAGCTGGCTGTCCGATAATGGGCGCTGTGACATTAGCATGCCAGCTAACGTTAGCTAGGGGATTTTAATTAACGGTCGAGTGTTTTTAAAATGCTGTGCGACATACCGATGAGAGGTGTTACCGGTCACGTGAGGACAGGTGTGGATCCAGGTGTGAATACTGGCGGGAACGGGTCCAATAAGGAACTAAAGTACCAACATGGAACCATGACCTTTTGAATCAAACCGAGGACTCACAGATTTAACTATTCATAAAAAGGAAGGAAACACACACCAGGGTCCATTCAAAAAACTGTAAATTTAACGGACAACCGTGTGTTGCCAGCATTACACATGTGGTTTAGAGATTTAACTGTTCATGAGGAAGGAAACACACACCAGGGTCCATTCAAAAAACTGTCCATTTAACGTGCAGGAAGCTGTGTGTTGAAGCCACTGACGGATAAGAATGGGTGTTGCAGCTATAAGGAAGTAGATGAGTACACACACACCAGGGTCCATACAAAAAAACTGGCAATTTAACAGACAACAGTGTGTTGGCTACATAACGTCTGCGATTTAGAGAGGGAACAGTTCATAGGGAAACACACACCAGGGTCCATACAAAAAAACGGCAATTTAACGTGTGTTGGCTACATTAAACTTCTGATTTGGAGAAGGCCTTTGACGTTTATGCTAAAAGTGCAACACTGTCAGCATCACGCCCACCACCATCTTCATTATCATCATCATCATCATCTTCATCACCACCATCATCATCATCAAAATGTCTGCTCGCCCTCCCACCTGAACGTGCTGAACCTGTCCTTGTCGGACTCGAACATGTCCCTCATGCTGAGGCCGCCGGCGTTAGCTTTGTACCACTGCTCCAGCTTCCGGTAGTTGGGATCGTCGGTGAGCGACATGTCGGTGGTTCGATACTGGTGGTACTGGTGATACTGGTGATACTGGCAGCGTGTTTTACTCCGACCTCCGAGGTTGCAGACTCCGTGTGGTGAGGAGGAGGAGAAGGAGGAGGAGATGAAGAGACACAGCTGACCGGCCGGAGGTGGCTAGACCGTCTGCACCAATGAGATCTCACCGCCGCGCTGCGTCATATACACCCACTGAGCGGCTGTCACTGTGACTGTATGGAGGGAGATTAGTGCCTGTAATGTGCTGTCAGTAGACTGTATGGGTGTATGGAGGGAGATTAGTGCCTGTTATGTGGTGTCAGTGGACTGTATGGGAGTATGGAGGGAGATTAGTGCCTGTAATGTGGTGTCACTAGACTGTATGGGAGTATGGAGGGAGATTAGTGCCTGTAATGTGGTGTCAGTGGACTGTTTGGGAGTATGGAGGGAGATTAGTGCCTGTAATGTGGTGTCACTAGACTGTATGGGAGTATGGAGGGAGATTAGTGCCTGTAATGTGGTGTCACTAGATTGTATGGGAGTATGGAGGGAGATTAGTGCCTGTTATGTGGTGTCATGGAGGGACTGTCATGGGAGTATGGAGGGAGATTAGTGCCTGTAATGTGGTGTCACTGGACTGTATGGGAGTATGGAGGAGATTAGTGCCTGTAATGTGGTGTCACTAGACTGATTGTATGGGAGATTAGTGGTAATGTGGTGGATTGTATGGGTGTATGGAGGGAGATTAGTGCCAGTAATGTGCTGTCAGTGGACTGTATGGGAGTATAGAGGGAGATTAGTGCCTGTAATGTGGTGTCACTAGACTGTATGGGTGTATGGAGGGAGATTAGTGCCTGTAATGTGGTGTCACTAGACTGTATGGGAGTATGGAGGGAGATTAGTGCCTGTAATGTGGTGTCACTAGATTGTATGGGAGTATGGAGGGAGATTAGTGCCTGTAATGTGGTGTCACTAGATTGTATGGGTGTATGGAGGGAGATTAGTGCCTGTTATGTGGTGTCAGTGGACTGTATGGGAGTATGGAGGGAGATTAGTGCCTGTAATGTGGTGTCACTAGACTGTATGGGTGTATGGAGGGAGATTAGTGCCTGTAATGTGGTGTCACTAGACTGTATGGGAGTATGGAGGGAGATTAGTGCCTGTAATGTGGTGTCACTAGACTGTATGGGAGTATGGAGGGAGATTAGTGCCTGTTATGTGCTGTCAGTAGACTGTATGGGTGTATGGAGGGAGATTAGTGCCTGTAATGTGCTGTCAGTGGACTGTATGGGAGTATAGAGGGAGATTAGTGCCTGTAATGTGCTGTCAGTGGACTGTATGGGAGTATGGAGGGAGATTAGTGCCTGTAATGTGGTGTCAGTAGACTGTATGGAGGGAGATTAGTGCCTGTAATATGCTGTCAGTGGACTGTATGGAGGGTAATTAGTGCCTGTAATGTGGAACGTGAACACAGATTTTGAGGGATTCTTTCTCCCCGTAGTCACCAAACTAAACATCGGCTCCATTCTCCAACAAGCCACATCTCTCCAGAACACTCTGACACCAACGTGACATTTTGTCTGTGAATCTCAGAAAATTATAGATTTTCAGTCCTCGATACCGAACGAGTTCGGAAACATCCGAGAAAAGTTTTCAGCTTTTCACCTCGTTTAACATCTGCAGAATAAACTCAGACGTGTACGATGTTCAGTAAGAATCCATTAAAATATAAATTACATTTTAAAGTAAAACATACCAGGAACATTTCCTTATTCGGTCTTTAAATGAAGGAGTTTTGACTCTGATTTATGAGTTTGTTTCCTTTAGTAAACTTTAAAGCCTCTGACCACCAACCAGACATCCCTGTAATTCGGTTCAACGAGTCAAATCGGCCCAAATTAATTAATTAAAGCTGCAGACTGATGTCATGAAGTGGTGTATGTGTGACACGTCAGTGCGTGTGCCGTTTTTGTCTATTATCAAGATGCATAATCGCTTTTTAGCGTGTTTATCGACGCAGTTTGGCCTCCATTGACCTACATTAGGTGTGAATTTTCACCGTAGAGAGTAGTATGAAGGGAAGTAAGTCCACAGAGGGAGGTTGGTTGGGGGTCAGACAGGACTTTCACCAGGAGAGCCGGGATCGCGTCCCGCGTTTGGTGTTTATCAACCGTTTGATTTATTTCAACCCCTCGTGTTGACTTCAGGTCTTTGACCCCTTTTTCAATTTGTGTTTTATATCAGTAAATGTGGGACGTAGAAATAAGCGCTGAACATGTGTAGAAGAAAAATTTAACAATTTAAAACGTTGGAAAAAGCTAAAACAGTGAAAAAACGTCAACAAAACAACAACAATGGTTAAAGTTCCTCAGGCTACCAAAGAATACCAGAACTCCTCCGTTCACTTAGACCTTAGAGACCCACCCCCAGCCTCCATCCTTACCAGACAGCCATGTACAGTAGATGGGCTCTTCCAGTCTCTCCACTGCTGGCTGCTCCAGTTTAACAGGAGAGAGGAGCCAGAGGGGTTAGGATCATCTTCAGCCAGAGAGGACATCATTTCTTCTTGCGTTGCCCCCCCCCCCCAGAGGGAGGTGTCTAACAGGGCTTTCGGCAGGTGAATCGGTCGTGCTATTAACGTCATCGCTACACAATTTCTTAGTAAAAACTAAATTAATTATACTGCCTGGTTTTCTTTTTGCCATGGCTACATGATGCTTACTGCAGAATGGACTTCAAGGACTTTGCGCAACGATTAATGGCCTCCAACGTTTAGATTTTTTCTGCAAATCTTTGAGTTAACATGTACTAAACATGAGTTAACATGTACTAAACATGAGTTATTATGTACTAAACATGAGTTATTATGTACTAAACATGAGTTATTATGTACTAAACATGAGTTAACATGTACTAAACATGAGTTATTATGTAGTAAACATGAGTTATTATGTACTAAACATGAGTTAACATGTACTAAACATGAGTTAACATGTACTAAACATGAGTTATTATGTACTAAACATGAGTTATTATGTAGTAAACATGAGTTATGTAGTAAACATGAGTTATGTACTAAACATGAGTTATTATGTACTAAACATGAGTTATTATGTACTAAACATGAGTTATTATGTAGTAAACATGAGTTAACATGTACTAAACATGAGTTAACATGTACTAAACATGAGTTAACATGTACTAAACATGAGTTAACATGTACTAAACATGAGTTATTATGTACTAAACATGAGTTAACATGTACTAAACATGAGTTATTATGTACTAAACATGAGTTAACATGTACTAAACATGAGTTATTATGTAGTAAACATGAGTTAACATGTACTAAACATGAGTTAACATGTACTAAACATGAGTTAACATGTACTAAACATGAGTTAACATGTACTAAACATGAGTTATTATGTACTAAACATGAGTTAACATGTACTAAACATGAGTTAACATGTACTAAACATGAGTTAACATGTACTAAACATGAGTTAACATGTACTAAACATGAGTTAACATGTACTAAACATGAGTTAACATGTACTAAACATGAGTTAACATGTACTAAACATGAGTTATTATGTACTAAACATGAGTTAACATGTTCTAAACATGAGTTATTATGTACTAAACATGAGTTATTATGTAGTAAACATGAGTTATTATGTACTAAACATGAGTTAACATGTACTAAACATGAGTTAACATGTACTAAACATGAGTTATTATGTACTAAACATGAGTTAACATGTACTAAACATGAGTTAACATGTACTAAACATGAGTTATTATGTACTAAACATGAGTTAACATGTACTAAACATGAGTTAACATGTACTAAACATGAGTTATGTTATGAGTTATGTACTAAACATGAGTTGAATTTGTACTAAACATGAGTTATTATGTACTAAACATGAGTTAACATGTACTAAACATGAGTTATTATGTACTAAACATGAGTTAACCACTAAACACATGTACTAAACATGATGCTCATGACAAGAATAGCATGTATAGTATATAGTATATAGTAAATAGCAGGTATAGTATATAGTATGTTTACTATAGTATAATTATCTTTATTGAAGTCAATTAGGTTTAAATCGCCATCATGCATGAATGAATATTTTTGCAATTTTACACATTATAATCCACGATGATCGCGTTACACAAAATTGAAATTGCACGTCAAAATGACACATTGTCACTATTTTTAGAGACCCCCCAAAATACGTTTCCAGGGGAGCCCGTGTCTTATTAAAGGGAGCCGAGCTGCCCCGTCGTTCACACGTTGTCACGTTGAAAGCCGACAGCTCCTCTGATGACGGCACAGAACACACCGAACAGACTCGAGTCACCGACCTCGCCGGACTCGGGGTTCGTACGCATTTTAACCAATACTTTTCGGCAAATTTCCACGACTACGTGTTCCTGAAGAGGTCAGTTGACATTATACAAGAAGAACAATCTGTGTTAAAGTTCACCCTCCGAGGTTTAACTATAAAAGGGATGACTGTGGTTCATAGTGGGAGTCGTAATATCGCCCCGACTAGAACGCTGAGGTCAAGACATTTATTAATCACATATTATGCTGTTAAAAAAAATCCATGACTTTTCCAAACGTTTTCGGGTCTTTTTGCACAACAGACTCGAGTCACCGACCACGCCAGACTCAGAGTTCGTACGCATTTTAACCAATACTTTTCCATGACTTTTTGGCAAATTTCCACGACTGTGTTCCTGAAAATGTCAGTCAACATTATACAATAAGAATACTAATCAGCGTTAAAGTTTCCCCTCAGAGGTTTACGTAGTGGGAGTCGTAATATCGCCCCGACTAGAACGCTGAGGTCAAGACATTTATTAATCACTTTATTATGCAGTGTTCAAAAACAAAATTCCACAACTTCTCCACAAGTTTCTGGGTCATTTTCCAGTTTTCATTGACCAGTTTGGTCAGTTTCCAAAACCTTTCCAGGCCTGGAATTTGCATTTTTCTAATTCCATAACTTTTCCAGGTTTGTTTGAAACGTACGAACGTGTGTCAGCGCCTTCAGAAGAGATTTGCTCAGCCAACTATTCTCCAAAGCTGTCGCATCAAAATGTCTTATATTTCCCTGTGAGTTACGAGCTGGTTTACAGCTTTCACAGATTTATTAATTCCCCATCTTCTCTCCGTTACAAAACACACGAATCTGCAGATTAAATAAATATTCTCAAACTCATTTTCCAACTCGTCGTTAAAAGACAAAATAAAGAAACAAACGTTTGCAAGAGGTTTTTTTTATTTTACTTTGTTTTATAAATACATCATTTAACTGCCAATATAATTAAACAACTTTTCATTTTCTTTTTAATGGATCAGAATTAAACACAGTAAGACCTTTTAATATGAGTCACAGAAAACATGCTCGTCCGCCTGAAAGGTGCAGCTTCCAACTCTCAAAAGGCCGAGACGAAAGCTCTCAAACGGGTGAGACGAAAGCTCTCAAACGGGCCAAGACGAAAGCTCTCAAACGGGCCGAGACGAAAGCTCTCAAACGGGTGAGACGAAAGCTCTCAAACGGGTGAGACGAAAGCTCTCAAACGGGTGAGACGAAAGCTCTCAAACGGGCCGAGACGAAAGCTCTCAAACGGGTGAGATGTTAGAGTGTCTTAATGCTGAGGAATATTTTAGGAAACCATCGCTGTCGGGGAAATAAAACAGTTTCTCCAGACTTCAGCCGTGGTTGTTTTTTTTACAAATATTTAAACAGTTAAGATGCATTTTCGTTAAAGGTGAAGAACTTCATTAGATGTTTTAATCAGGGATGCACTGAATCCAGCGTTGGGCTTCTGATTGGGCTTTTTGACGGGGTTTCAGTGCATCCCTAGTTTCCATTGGCTGTCCACGTTTTGTCATTTTATTTCTAGTTCTTGTTTTTTACAAATATTCAAACTTTAAAAGAGATTTAGTTTGAAGTAAATATCTCAATTTCTTTTCCTTTTTTTTATTTCTGGGACTTTTAAGCATTTCATCCGACAGCAACGATATTAAAGTTCAAATCCTTTTACAAAGATCTTAAAGTCGTGTTCAATAAAGTCTCAAATGTGTCTTTTCTTCCCCATTTTCAGTTCATTTCTATTCTTATTCTGGAGCTTTAAGGTCCTGACGCACCGAGCCGATAATCAGGTCGGTGACTCGAGTCGGTTCAGTCCCGGAGCTGTCGGCTTTAATTCGGGCTGATTTCATCTGTTGGGTTAGAAGGCGGGCAGTCAGACTCAATGAGCCATCTGATTGGTGGAGAGCTGACCTGAAAATAATGAGCAGGATGAGGTGACTAGAGTCTCTCAAAACCTGAGGAAGGTCTTTCAAACTGACCTTTGTTGATCTGAATAGAAGACAAATTCAGCAACTGCACGGCCTATTTCTCTCTTCAGATGTTTTCAGCAACATGTTTCAGTGATTTTAGTCCAACATGAGATCCGTGACAGTCGGCTGGAGAAGCCAGACCTACGTGACGCGCTCGTTAACGTGCAGAACGTACGCTGAAGGCGGCGTCTCTTCGGTGAGATCTGAGGCAGTTTTTGGACCTCGGGGAGACGGATCAGTCCGATGGTCGGTGCGTCAGGGCTTCAGGACAGTCACATAATGACTCTAAGGTATCTCTGCATGTCAGACTGAAACTTCTCCCAACAAACAGAGATTCCATCAGTAATCTGCAACTATTCTGATAACCCATGAATCAGTTTGAGTGATTTTTGATGATAAAACAGGTAAACTAGTGTGATGTCAGCGTGTTAAATGTGAATGTGTCCTAGTGTCTTCTCTCCTCTGGGACAGGACACTCGAGATCTGACAGAAAAAGTAGTTTTCAGCCTCTCAAACACGGAGGTTTTCTTGCCTTTCTCTGTTTTTATATCAAATTAAACTGAATATCTTTGAGTTGAGGACAAAACAAGACATTTGAGTAAAACACCGATGCACATTTGTCACAATTTTCTGACATTTTAGGGACACAAAGTAATCAATAAAGCCAGAGAATAATCCGTTAGTTGCAGCCGGTAGTTTTTATCTCGAGTGAATAAACCAAGAAGCAGAATTTCATTTAACGTTTGTACAGTTTGAAGAGTCGGAGAAACTGAGTGTTTTAGACATTTATCAGGTTTAAGTTCTCCAGTTCTCAGCTTTGAGATTCTCGGGGGAAGCCAACGTAACACAATCTTTGGGGACATTCTCAAACGCTTAACGTGAAAAAGCTTAACGTGACTTAAGCCCGTTTCATGCTTCTGTGGAGGCTCCAGCAGAGCTTCCTCCGTAGCTACGTAGGTGGCCTGGTCACTATACTGGTGTGTGGGTCGAGCCGGGTGTGTGTCTGTGTGTCTGTCTGTGTGTGTGTGGGGGGGGTGTGAGAGAGAGAGTGTGTGTGTGTGTGTGTGTGTGTGAGAGTGTGTGTGTCTGTGTGAGTATCTGTGTGTGTGTGTGTGTGTCGTGTGTGTGTCTGTGTGAGTATCTGTGTGTATCTCTGTGTATTTGTGTGTGTGTGAGAGAGTGAGTATGTGTGTGGGGGGGAGAGAGTGTGTGTCTGTGTGAGTATCTGTGTGTATTTGTGTGTGTGTGTGTTTGAGTTAGTGTGTGTGTGTGTGTATGTAGGTGTCTGTGTGAGAGTGTGTGTGAGTCCGCGTTTGTGTGTCTGTGTGGGGGGTGTGTGAGAGAGAGTGAGTGAGTGGGGGGGAGAGTGTGTGTCTGTGTGAGTTTGTGTATCTCTGTATTTGTGTGTGGGGTGTGTGTGTTTGAGTTAGTGTGTGTGTGTGAAAGAGTGAGTGGGTGTGTGTGGGGGGGAGATAGTGTGTCTGTGTGTGTGTATCTGTGTGTGTGAGTGTGAGAGTGTGTGTGTGTGAGTGTGTGTGTGTGAGTCTGTGTGTGTGTGTGTGTGAGTCTGTGTATGTGTGAGTGTGAGTGTGTGTGTGAGTGTGAGAGAGTGTGTGTGTGTGTGAGTGTGAGAGTGTGTGAGTGTGAGAGTCTGTGTGTGTGTGAGAGTGTGTGTGTGTGAGTGTGTGTGTGTGAGTCTGTGTGTGTGTGTGTGTGTGAGTCTGTGTGTATGTGTGTGTGTGTATTCTCATGGGCTTTATAAATCCTAACGTGAAAAGCCTTAACATGGTTTAATGTACCTAAACAAAGATCACCAAATTTCTCTCTCATATTACTCCTCAACCACTGAAAACTGTCAAAACATCTAATCCAAAGTCCAATTATTATGTATGTTATCTGACATGAAGGGTTTGTGCTTCATTAGAGCCGATTGTAAGGAAAAGGCTTAAAAACAGAAACCCTTAATGTCAGATAACACCCATAATAACTGGACTCTGGGTTCGAGTTTTTGACAGTTTTCAGTGGTTATGAGGAGCAATATGAGAGAGCAATTTGATAATCATTGATCATTGTTTAGGTACATTAAACCACGTTAAGCCTTTTCACGTTAAGCGGTTTAGAAAGTCCCGAATCTAAATGTAATCTGAATACAATCTCCACTCAGATTAACAGCATCAGAAGTGCAACTCTCAACATTTCCTAATGTCCAAATCAGATAAAAAAAACAAACAGCCAAAGAGTCTTAAAGTACTTAAATCACACCCGTCACGTTATCCAGTCTGAATTCATCCGAGCCAATCCTTCGTAGCCTCTGAAACACGAGCGGGAATATTGCTAGAAAACTATGTTGCTACGCGCCGAAGGCTGGCTCACTTAAAGTCTATTATTCATGTGTTCATAGCTGACATCACTTCCTGTGGCTGCGGCGTCGTGCTGCTAGTTAGTGGCTTTAAAAGTGGAGCTAAACTCTCTCGGTAACGGGCGATTGTGTGTTTACAGACGCCGAGTTGAAGGCGGGATAAGTTAGTGTGTCTCGTGAAGCAGCCGGAAACATTCACGCTGTATGAACGGGCGATAACATCTGGAACAGCTGCTCGGAAAAGAGCAAATGCCCTTCAGCTACGGAGGATTTTAAACACCCCCAAATTAAAGCAAAGTGAAATATAATGCACGCTATGTTTCCTGTACAATACGTGGACATTTACGCTCACACAACAGCAGAGAAAACGTTTTTAAAAAGGACAATTATTTAGGGCTTTGTCTTTAATAACGAAGAACTGTGACATTCAACTCAAATCACAACACAGGAAACAAAGTTTAGGAACTATAGAGCCGATTTAAGTTCACTTATGTGTTGATACGTGATCTACACAGGGATGCACTGAATCCAGGATTTTGCTTCTGATTGGGCTGAATATTTGGGCTTTTTGACGGGGTTGGGTTTATGTTGAACCTTAGAATATGTTCCCAGGGAACCGAACCCTACGCTGTCACTAGACGCGCTACGCTGGTCACCGTAGTGACGGCGCCGTTGATTACGGGAAGGTGTTTACGTAGGTGAAACGTTCAATGCAGCAGGCTGTGAGGAAGTGGACATGGATCTGGTGATCAGAAAAAGTTGTTTGGCAGTAATTTCAGTCAAAAGAAGGCCATTCAAGTCCAGCTACATGTTCAATCTGCTCAATGCTGATTGGTCTGGTGGTGGCGAGGACCCTAAACTATACACAACATGGCCACTGTTACAACATCTGGTCTGAAACATCTGGAAGAATACGAGTTGTTCATGAAGGAATCTCCAGACAGCAGCCAGAATGCAGCAACTTCAGGTACAGCAAAGGAAGGACAGTCCCTGTTTACTTCATTCATGAGTTTACTGGGTTCATGGACTGAGGATGGGAGGAGGAGTCAGCACAATCTCAACCAGGGGGTTCAGGGTTCAGACCAACCCCAAAAATCTGGATTCAGTGCATCCCTAGTTTTGACAAATGTTTAAACACATATTTGTACTTAATAGATCCTTCGTTTGGTGCCTGTACTTTTTTTCTTCATCTGTAAAAAGCTAAAAACTCTCCCTTTTCTTCTTATAAGAGTGTTAGTTGTGTGTCTCTGCTGCCCTCTGCTGGACAACGCTGAGATATAATTAAACATTTCCTCCCTTTGTTTCCCGTGTTGTGATTTGATTTCACACAATAACAAACAATCCAATCAGTTAATAGAGAGTAGGGTTGGGTATCCTTTGGAGTTTTATTATTCTGATTCCTAAACATATTCTTGAAAAACTGAAAAATGACATCAAAGAAAGGCTCTTTTATAGAGTGACAGATACAGCCACACTTTGGACTGCTTGGCTTCAGGCATTTTAAATGCACCAAAAGCTAGCTAGCTAACGACGAGCGAGTGTAATAAGTTTACTAGCGATGCCGTGCAGTCAGTGAATAGTTAATATGCTTTTACGTCTGTTCTGGTGAGCCCAGAGGGGAGATATTGCATTTTAAAAGCAGCCTACATTTACGACAGCTAGCTAACAGTAGACTACAGAGAGAGGGGGAGATTTTTAAGAGGGAAAATATTTCAGTCGACACATCAAGTGGAACCGAAATGAGGAACCGAAATCTGCGTTCTAATCCGGTCTGATTCCTACCCGTTGTGTAGGAACCAGGTTTCGGTACCCAACCCTAGTAAAGAGACATAAAACTTAAATAATTGTCCTTTTAACGTTCTTCTTTCTTTGAAGAAAGACAGTAAATGCAAACTTTGTTCACTTTGTTTTTGCTTCAGGCATTTTAAATCTACGGAAGTTGATAAGAAGGTTACACGGCAGCTCTAACGTACCCAAGCACCGGCGACCGAACTCTGAGCCGTCCGCTACGACAACAACCAGCCGAGTCTCGCCGGCGGCTTGCTAAAGGTACTAATGTCTTCTACACCGAGAACTAGAAAACACTTTGAAGGTAACTTCAGGTCCCCATGTTTGTGTCTACGTGTCTGATGGGGACAAAGATCTGTGAAACTGGTTCAGTATGGAGCGAGAACGCTGTAACCGGCCACCATAAATACAGTTAGTCACTAAAAGTTCTGTTGTTGCTGCTGACAGACTCAGATCATTATTCTAAGAGTCTGACAACATTATGGGATGGATCCCTACAGAGATAGACCTTTTAATTAAAGAGTAAGATCCTTTTAGTTAAACATGAAACAGCCCCGAAATCACCATCACCAAACTCCACCAGACTCCATGTAAATAATCAGGACTTTTAGCGTGTATAGAGCCAGCATATCTCCACCAGACTCCATGTAAATAATCAGGACTTTTAGCGTGTATAGAGCCAGCATATCTCCACCAGACTCCATGTAAATAATCAGGACTTTTAGCGTGTATAGAGCCAGCATATCTCCACCAGACTCCATGTAAATAATCAGGACTTTTAGTGTGTATAGAGCCAGCATATCTCCACCAGACTCCATGTAAATAATCAGGACTTTTAGCGTGTATAGAGCCAGCATATCTCCACCAGACTCCATGTAAATAATCAGGACTTTTAGCGTGTATAGAGCCAGCATATTTCCACCAGACTCCTGGTTTGGTTGAAATAAACCCTTAATTCACCCATTTACATGTGGAGATATGCTGGCTCTATACACGCTGAAAGTCCTGATTATTTACATGGAGTCTGGTGGAGATATGCTGGCTCTATACACGCTAAAAGTCCTGATTATTTACATGGAGTCTGGTGGAGATATGCTGGCTCTATACACGCTAAAAGTCCTGATTATTTACATGGAGTCTGGTGGAGATATGCTGGCTCTTTACACGCTAAAAGTCCTGATTATTTACATGGAGTCTGGTGGAGATATGCTGGCTCTTTACACGCTAAAAGTCCTGATTATTTACATGGAGTCTGGTGGAGTTTGGTGATGGAGATTTCGGGGCGTTTTCATGTTAAACTAAAAGGATCTTACTCTTTAACTAAAAGGTCTATCTCTGTAGGGATCCATCCCATAATGTTGTCAGACACTTAGTGTGTTTTGAACAAGATGGCGTCTAGCAGAAAGCTGTGTTAGCAGAGTGTCTTTGTTGTGTAGAGAAAGAGGTAAAATGTGTAAAGTCCAGATGCTGAGAGCGTTGGTGAAGCAGCGACTAACTGCGGCATTCTCGTTCAACCCTGGACCCATTTTCAAAGATATTAGTTCCCATCAGTCACTGAGACACAAAAACATGGAACAATAGGGTCCACGATGCAAAAACAACCCCTAAAGTTACCCTTAAAGTAAAACACGTTAAGATTGACCGAAAAATCAAAGTAAAGATGCAAAACATCAGAGACAGACGTTAGGTGAAGGAACACTGAAGCGTTCGAAGACGCGGGAGAAACGTGATGCTGCGAAACGGGAAGTCGTAGAAAAATACACGTTAGAAAGGTGCGTCTGAGACGGTACGATCTCCGCTGACAACAAAGCTCCCGAAATATTATCAAAGACAGGTTTTAGGAAAAGGAGCCAAGGGGGAGAAACTGAGAACTGGAACATCTATACATAATTATTCTGTTCTTAGACTTAAAGTGTTAAAATGGTTTTCTGTCTGATAAACTGAGTCATCCTTGTTGTTGTTGTTGTTGTTGTTGTTGTTGTTTCCACCGTTGTGTCCCCCCCACCCCCCCCCAGCCCCCCCCACCCCGCCCAGTGCTGGTGACAAATATACAACTAGTACACAATCTTCATTATTTTAAGTCAACCAAACTCTCTGTCTGTCCCCCGTTTTGAAGCGTGAAGAAGTTCCACCTCGGTGTCCAGACTACGCAGACACTTTGTTATCCTTCTGGAAGGAAAGAGACACACACACACACACACACACACACACACACACACACACACACACACAGAGAGACACACACACACACACACACACACACACACACACAGAGAGAGACACACACACACACACACACACACACAGAGAGAGACACACACACACACACACACACACACACACACACACACACACACACAGAGAGAGAGACACACACACACACACACACACACACACACACACAGAGAGAGAGACACACACACACACACACACACACACACACACACACACACACACACACACACACACACACACACACACACAGAGAGAGAGACACACACACACACACACACACACACACACACACAGAGAGACACGACACACACACACACACACACACAGAGAGAGACACACACACACACACACACACACACACACACACACACACACACACACACACACACACAGAGAGAGACACACACACACACACACACACACACACACACACACAGAGAGAGAGAGACACACACACACACACACACACACACACACACACACACACACACACACACACACACACACACAGAGAGAGAGACACACACACACAGACGCACACACAGACACACACACAGAGAGACACACACACACACACACACACACAGACACACACACAGAGAGACACACACACACACAGGCACACACAGACACACACACAGAGAGAGACACACACACACACAGGCACACACACACACACACACACACACACAGAGAGACACACACACACACACACACACACACACAGAGAGAGACACACACACACACACACACACACAGAGAGACACACACACACACAGGCACACACACACACACACACACAGAGAGACACACACACACACACACACACACACACAGAGAGAGAGACACACACACACACGCACACACACACAGAGAGAGAGAGACACACACACACACACACACACACAGAGACACACACACACACACACACACACACACACACACACAGAGAGACACACACACACACACGCACACACACACACACACAGAGAGACACACACACACACACACACACACAGAGAGACACACACACACACACACACACAGAGAGACACACACACACACACACACACACAGAGAGACACACACACACACACACACACACACAGAGAGAGACACACAGAGAGACACACACACACACACACACACACACACACACACACACACACACACACAGAGACACACACACACACACACACACACAGAGAGACACACACACACACACACACACAGAGAGAGACACACACACACACACACACACAGAGACACACACACACACACACACACACACAGAGAGACAGACAGAGACACACACCGGGTTAAAAATACACACTTCTTATACACACCAGAGTACACATGTTTTCAGACAGAAACAGTGAAGAGGTTAACCCTCCAGTTGGCATCGATAGACAGACTGGACTGATAGATATTTGTTTGTTTTTAATATATATAGTAATGTTACCCTGTATGCCGATAGGTCAGCGAACTCCCGCCCGGCCTGGTTTCCCCGGTAACCGCCCCTGAAGCCCCCCCCCGGCGGACCGAAGGACCCTCTGCTGGCCGAGCGGCCGCGGCTGCCACGGTAACCCATCCCTCCGCGTCCACGGTAACCACCACGGCCTCGACGCAGAGGGAGCCCAAACGTCTCAGCATTCATCCTACGCTCCTCGGCCCAGGTCTGCCTCCGCTCCCTACAGGAGGAGAGGAGGGGAGGAGGAGAGAGGAGAGGGGAGAGGGGAGGAGAGAGGAGAGGAGGGAGGAGAGGAGAGGAGGAGTAGGAGAGGAGGAGGGGAGGAGAGAGAGGAGAGGAGGAGGAGAGAGAGGAGAGGAGGAGTGGGAGAGGAGAGAGAGGAGAGGAGGAGTGGGAGAGGAGAGAGAGGAGAGGAGGAGAGAGAGGAGAGGAGGAGTAGGAGAGGAGAGGAGGGAGGAGAGAGAGGAGGAGGAGGAGAGGAGGGAGGAGAGGAGAGAGAGGAGAGAGAGAGGAGAGGAGGAGTAGGAGAGGAGGGAGGAGAGGAGAGAGAGGAGAGAGAGGAGAGAGGAAAGGAGGGAGAGGAGGAGAGAGGAGAGAAGTAGGAGAGGGAGAGGAGGAGAGGAGGAGTAGGAGAGGGAGAGGAGAGGAGGAGAGGAGAGAGAGGAGGAGTAGGAGAGGGAGAGGGAGAGGAGGAGAGGGAGAGGAGAGGAGAGAGAGGAGAGGAGAGAGAGGAGAGGAGGAGGAGTAGGAGAGGAGGGAGGAGAGGAGGAGAGGAGGGAGGAGAGGAAAAGAGGGAGGAGGAGAGGAGAGGAGGAGAGGAACGAGAGTAGGAGAGGAAGGAGGAGAGAGGAGGAGAGGAGAATATCTGAGTTATCACCTTTGATGCCATCTCCTCAGACATTTAGCTGGTATGTTCTAGACCCAGTAATGAATGGATGAAATGTTCTAGACCCAGTAATGAATGGATGAAAGGAGAACATGTTCTAGACCCAGTAATGAATGGATGACATGTTCTAGACCCAGTAATGAATGGATGAAATGTTCTAGACCCAGTAATGAATGGATGAAAGGAGAACATGTTCTAGACCCAGTAATGAATGGATGACATGTTCTAGACCCAGTAATGAATGGATGAAATGTTCTAGACCCAGTAATGAATGGATGAAAGGAGAACATGTTCTAGACCCAGTAATGAATGGATGACATGTTCTAGACCCAGTAATGAATGGATGAAATGTTCTAGACCCAGTAATGAATGGATGAAAGGAGAACATGTTCTAGTCCCAGTAATGAATGGATGAAATGTTCTAGACCCAGTAATGAATGGATGAAATGTTCTAGACCCAGTAATGAATGGATGAAAAGAGAACATGTTCTAGACCCAGTAATGAATGGATGAAAGGAGACCATGTTCTAGACCCAGTAATGAATGGATGAAAAGAGAACATGTTCTAGGCCCAGTAATGAATGGATGAAAAGAGAACATGTTCTAGACCCAGTAATGAATGGATGAAAGGAGAATGTAACTGAGTTTATGTGATCTTGCCTATAGTTTCATGGTGTGTTTGAGGAACAGGTCTTACCTCGGGAAACCAGAGACTCCAGACTTCTCATTCGCTTTCCTGAGGAATCAACAACAAGAACATGTTAGCTGTTTACACTACTACTACTACAGCTGTTTACACTACTAGTACTAGTACTACTACTACTACTACTACTACTACAGCTGTTTACACTACTAGTACTACTACTACTACTACTACAGCTGTTTACACTACTAGTACTAGTACTACTACTACTACTACTACTACAGCTGTTTACACTACTAGTACTAGTACTACTACTACAGCTGTTTACACTACTAGTACTAGTACTACTACTACTACTACTACTACTACTACAGCAGTTTACACTACTACAGCTGTTTACACTACTACAGCTGTTTACACTACTACACTACTACAGCTGTTTACACTACTACAGCTGTTTACACTACTACAGCTGTTTACACTACTACAGCTGTTTACACTACTACAGCTGTTTACACTACTACACTACTACAGCTGTTTACACTACTACAGCTGTTTACACTACTACAGCTGTTTACACTACTACAGCTGTTTACACTACTACAGCTGTTTTACTACAGCTGTTTACACTACTACACTACTACAGCTGTTTACACTACTACAGCTGTTTACACTACTACAGCTGTTTACACTACTACAGCTGTTTACACTACTACAGCTGTTTCAGACTAAAGAAACAATTCTAACGCTGACACTGGGAGCGGGACAGACTGACAGATTAGGACAGATTAGGACAGATTAGGACAGACTGGGACAGACTGGGACAGACTGGGACAGACTGACAGATTAGGACAGACTGGGAAAGGTTGGGACAGACTGGGACAGGTACCTGGTGTCGTCGCAGGAGATGTTGTCGAAGAAGGACTTGGACTTGTCGTAGTAGCAGTTGGGTCCGAGAGGATCCCCCTCTTCCTCGGCGGTCCCTTCGGTGAGGAGGGATTCCACGCCGGCGTCCACCTTCTCCTCTCCGTTCACCGCCTTCTCAGACCTCTCCGTCTTCTCGTCTGAGAGGACAAAGACAGGCTCAGCCCTTCACCATAACAACCTGTCTCAGCCTTTCACCATAACAACCTGTCTCAGCCTTTCACCATAACAACCTGTCTCAACCTTTCACCATAACAACCTGTCTCAGCCTTTCACCATAACAACCTGTCTCAGCCCTTCACCATAACAACCTGTCTCAGCCTTTCACCATAACAACCTGTCTCAGCCCTTCACCATAACAACCTGTCTCAGCCTTTCACCATAACAACCTGTCTTAGCCCTTCACCATAACAACCTGTCTCCGCCTTTCACCATAACAACCTGTCTCAGCCCTTCACCATAACAACCTGTCTCAGCCCTTCACCATAACAACCTGTCTCAGCCTTTCACCATAACAACCTGTCTCCGCCTTTCACCATAACAAGCTGTCCGAGCACCAATCCAACGTGAGGGTCTAACTCTTCACCGTAACAAGCTGCCAGAGAACCAGACTCTTCACCGTAACAAGCTGCCAGAGAACCAGACTCTTCACCGTAACAATCTGCCAGAGAACCAGACTCTTCACCGTAACAAGCCGCCAGAGAACCAGACTCTTCACCGTAACAAGCTGCCAGAGAACCAGACTCTTCACCGTAACAAGCTGCCAGAGAACCAGACTTCACCGTAACAAGCTGCCAGAGAACCAGACTCTTCACCGTAACAAGCTGCCAGAGAACCAGACTCTTCACCGTAACAAGCCGCCAGAGAACCAGACTCTTCACCGTAACAAGCTGCCAGAGAACCAGACTCTTCACCGTAACAATCTTCCAGAGAACCAGACTCTTCACTCTTCACCGTAACAAGCCGCCAGAGAACCAGACTCTTCAACATAATAAGCTGCCAGAGAACCAGACTCTTCACCGTAACAAGCTGCCAGAGAACCAGACTCTTCACCGTAACAAGCTGCCAGAGAACCAGACTCTTCACCGTAACAAGCTGCCAGAGAACCAGACTCTTCACCGTAACAAGCTGCCAGAGAACCAGACTCTTCACCGTAACAAGCTGCCAGAGAACCAGACTCTTCACCGTAACAAGCTGCCAGAGAACCAGACTCTTCACCGTAACAAGCTGCCAGAGAACCAGACTCTTCACCGTAACAAGCTGCCAGAGAACCAGACTCTTCACCGTAACAAGCTGCCAGAGAACCAGACTCTTCACCGTAACAAGCTGCCAGAGAACCAGACTCTTCACCGTAACAAGCTGCCAGAGAACCAGACTCTTCACCATAACAAGCTGCCAGAGAACCAGACTCTTCACCATAACAAGCTGCCAGAGAACCAGACTCTTCACCGTAACAAGCTGCCAGAGAACCAGACTCTTCACCGTAACAAGCTGCCAGAGAACCAGACTCTTCACCGTAACAAGCTGCCAGAGAACCAGACTCTTCACCGTAACAAGCTGCCAGAGAACCAGACTTCACCGTAAGGTACCTTTGAGCTTGAGCTTGCTCTGGAACTCCCGGTCGATCTCCTCCTTGTTGAACTGGGCGTTGGCGCTCTCAAAGTCGAAGTCTTTCTCAAACTTCACCGGGCCGTCCCGGCGAACGTTGAAGCGTCCTCGGCCGCGGTGTCCTCCGCCACGCCCACGCCGGCTCGCCTGGGCTCCGGCAGCCGCTGGATCACACAGACATTAATACACAATCAGACATTAATACACACACACACAATCAGACATTAATACACACACACACAATCAGACATTAATACACACACACAATCAGACATTAATACACACACACAATCAGACATTAATACACACACACACAATCAGACATTAATACACAATCAGACATTAATACACACACAATCAGACATTAATACACACACACACAATCAGACATTAATACACAATCAGACATTAATACACACACAATCAGACATTAATACACACACACACACAATCAGACATTAATACACACACACACACAATCAGACATTAATACACACACACACAATCAGACATTAATACACACACACACAATCAGACATTAATACACACACACACAATCAGACATTAATACACAATCAGACATTAATACACACACACAATCAGACATTAATACACACACACAATCAGACATTAATACACACACACAATCAGACATTAATACACACACACACAATCAGACATTAATACACACACACACAATCAGACATTAATACACACACACACAATCAGACATTAATACACACACACACAATCAGACATTAATACACAATCAGACATTAATACACACACAATCAGACATTAATATACACACAATCAGACATTAATATACACACAATCAGACATTAATATACACACAATCAGACATTAATATACACACACAATCAGACATTAATATACACACAATCAGACATTAATATACACACACACAATCAGACATTAATACACACACACACAATCAGACATTAATACACACACACAGAATCAGACATTAATACACACACACAGAACACACACACAATCAGACATTAATACACACACACAATCAGACATTAATACACACACACAATCAGACATTAATACACACACACACAATCAGACATTAATACACACACACACAATCAGACATTAATACACACACACACAATCAGACATTAATACACACACACACAATCAGACATTAATACACACACACACAATCAGACATTAATACACACACACAATCAGACATTAATACACACACACACACAGAATCAGACATTAATACACACACACACAGAATCAGACATTAATACACACACACACAATCAGACATTAATACACACACACAATCAGACATTAATACACACACAATCAGACATTAATACACACACAATCAGACATTAATACACACACAATCAGACATTAATACACACACAATCAGACATTAATACACACACACACAATCAGACATTAATACACACACACACACACAATCAGACATTAATACACACACACAATCAGACATTAATATACACACACAATCAGACATTAATACACAATCAGACATTAATACACACACAATCAGACATTAATACACACACACACAATCAGACATTAATACACACACACAATCAGACATTAATACACACACACACAATCAGACATTAATACACACACAATCAGACATTAATACACACACACAATCAGACATTAATACATACACAATCAGACATTAATACACACACAATCAGACATTAATACACACACACAACCAGACATTAATACACACACACACACATACACACACCACAGAATCAGACATTAATATACACACACACACACAATCAGACATTACACACACACACACACACACACACACACACACACACAACAGAATCAGACATTAAGTGGGGTAGCCCTGTGGTCTCACCTGATTGGCTAAAGACAGAGTCGGGTAGTCCTGTGGTCTCACCTGATTGGCTAAAGACAGAGTCGGGTAGTCCTGTGGTCTCACCTGATTGGCTAAAGACCGAGTGGGGTAGTCCTGTGGTCTCACCTGATTGGCTAAAGACCGAGTGGGGTAGCCCTGTGGTCTCACCTGATTGGCTAAAGACCGAGTGGGGCAGTCCTGTGGTCTCACCTGATTGGCTAAAGACCGAGTGGGTAGTCCTGTGGTCTCACCTGATTGGCTAAAGACCGAGTGGGGCAGTCCTGTGGTCTCACCTGATTGGCTAAAGACCGAGTGGGGCAGTCCTGTGGTCTCACCTGATTGGCTAAAGACCGAGTGGGGTAGTCCTGTGGTCTCACCTGATTGGCTAAAGACCGAGTGGGGCAGTCCTGTGGTCTCACCTGATTGGCTAAAGACCGAGTGGGGTAGCCCTGTGGTCTCACCTGATTGGCTGAAGACGGAGTGGGGCAGCCCTGTGGTCTCACCTGATTGGCTGAAGACGGAGTGGGGCAGCCCTGTGGTCTCACCTGATTGGCTAAAGACCGAGTGGGGTAGTCCTGTGGTCTCACCTGATTGGCTGAAGACGGAGTGGGGCAGCCCTGTGGGGGAGGGTCTCTCCCCAGCGATGATGCGTGAGGCGGAGATGGTTCTGGGGGCAGACCAGGCGTGGCTGCCGCGCCCCCCCCTCCGTGAGTCCACGGCCTCCAGGTGCTGCTGGACCTTCTGGACGGAGGAGGGGGGGCCGGGCGGCAGTGGGGGGCTCCTGCGTCCCAGCCCGGGGGCCGGGGCCGTGCTGGCGGCTGCCGGGGCAGACGGGCAGTTTGGATCACCTGCTCCAGGACGGGCTCTTCCTCAGAGGGTCCAGGCCGGGGCTGCTGCGACCTGGGGGGGTGGAGGGGGGGACACACGATGCTGGACATTAGGGTTATTATTATTATTATTATTATTATTATTATAATAATAATAATAATAATAATAATAATAATATATTATCGCCTCTTAGTCTTCCACAAAGCCCAAACACTGTCATCCTACTGAATCAAAGTCTCAATGGTGCCTCATCAGGGCCATATTTAGTCCAGATAGAGCCTGTATCAGGGCCATGTTTAGTCCAGATAGAGCCTGTATCAGGGCCATATTTAGTCCAGATAGAGCCTGTATCAGGGCCATATTTAGTCCAGATAGAGCCTGTATCAGGGCCAGATTTAGTCCAGATAGAGCCTGTATCAGGGCCATGTTTAGTTCAGTTTGTTATAAGTCACCATGTCTGGTAGCCTACAGTAAAGGGCCAGTATGTACTATATTTCCTGTATTCATTGAAGCCTCTGTGTTGACAGGCTTGTGGTGATGCTCAATGTGCTCTAGTTTGGTGCTGCGAGTTAGTTTGGTTTAGTCATGGTTCATGTGTGTAATAAACATTACACCGGATCGTGCAGGCCTACGTAGTGTGCAACTCTTCCCGGGCCATCGGTTGAACCTACAGCCTGAAGACTTACCGACACCAACGGGTCCGAACTGGGGGGAAACCAGCGGGCTGGCGCTGAACTGGTTGTAGGCCGGCGCCGGAGCCCGGTTGAAGAGCCCGTAGGACCCGGCTGACTGGAACGGAGTCGGAGCCGCCGCAGCAGAAGAAGAGCTGGAGCTCATCGACGACTGAGGAGGAAGACAGCTGAGGTTAGGGCTGGGCGATGTGGACAAGATCAGATGACTCATGATGTTTGACCAGTGACCTCGATACCACAATGATATTGTAGTGTTGGCTATCGGTGCTTTAATAACATAATTACACAATGAGAGTTTAGATCAATAATCATCAGTAATGTGGATACAATGACTAAGAGGGTAAAGGTGAATAATAGAAAAGCTAGACCAGTCTGGTGAGGTCAGAACATTACATCACTTTACTGTAATGCAGCCTTTACAACCAGGAACAGACAAAACTTATACCATATCACGATATCCAAAATCTAACATAATAGCTAGTCTCATATCACGATACTGATATAATATCAATATATTGGCCAGCTCTAGTTCGTTTCTTTGTAAATCAATACTATTCTAATGCTGAAATTACTATTCTAATGTGACTTTGTTAATAAATATGTTGGCTAACGTTAGCTGATCTCCCTCTTCTCTCCTTGGCTGAACCACGTGTCACGTCTGATGAACAGTAAGTTAGCGGGAGTGAGAAACACATGCACTGTGAGGTCTGAGCTAACGTTACGTACCGTACGTTAGTACATTACTGAGCTAACGTTAGTACATTACTGAGCTAACGTTAGTACATTACTGAGCTAACGTTAGTACATTACTGAGCTAACGTTAGTACAACATTACTGAGCTAACGTTACGTACCGTACGTTAGTACATTACTGAGCTAACGTTAGTACATTACTGAGCTAACGTTACGTACCGTACGTTAGTACATTACTGAGCTAACGTTAGTACATTACTGAGCTAACGTTACGTACCGTACGTTAGTACATTACTGAGCTAACATTAGTAAATTACTGAGCTAACATTACGTACCGTACGTTAGTACATTACTGAGCTAACGTTAGTACAAGATTACTGAGCTAACATTAGTACAACATTACTGAGCTAACGTTACGTACCGTACGTTAGTACATTACTGAGCTAAAGTTAGTACAACATTAC
This sequence comes from Perca flavescens, assembly GCF_004354835.1. Classification (NCBI taxonomy): domain Eukaryota; kingdom Metazoa; phylum Chordata; class Actinopteri; order Perciformes; family Percidae; genus Perca; species Perca flavescens. The sequence goes on from NC_041338.1 coordinate 38,580,303, forward strand.
TGAGCTAACGTTAGTACAACATTACTGAGCTAACGTTAGTACAACATTACTGAGCTAACGTTACGTATCGTACGTTAGTACATTACTGAGCTAACGTTAGTACAACATTACTGAGCTAACGTTAGTACAACATTACTGAGCTAACGTTACGTACCGTACGTTAGTACAACATTACTGAGCTAACGTTACGTACCGTACGTTAGTACAACATTACTGAGCTAACGTTAGTACAACATTACTGAGCTAACGTTAGTACAACATTACTGAGCCAACGTTACGTACCGTACGTTAGTACAACATTACTGAGCTAACGTTAGTACAACATTACTGAGCTAACGTTAGTACAACATTACTGAGCTAACGTTACGCGTCGCACGCGTTAGTACAACATTACTGAGCTAACGTTAGTACAACATTACTGAGCTAACGTTAGTACAACATTACTGAGCCAACGTTACGTACCGTACGTTAGTACAACATTACTGAGCTAACGTTAGTACAACATTACTGAGCCAACGTTACGTACCGTACGTTAGTACATTACTGAGCCAACGTTGGTACAACATTACTGAGCTAACGTTACGCACCGCACGCTAGTTGGTACATTAGCCAACGCGTTAGTACATTACTGAGCCAACGTTGGTACAACATTACTGAGCCAACGTTACGTACCGTACGTTAGTACATTACTGAGCTAACGTTAGTACAACATTACTGAGCCAACGTTACGTACCGTACGTTAGTACATTACTGAGCTAACATTAGTACAACATTACTGAGCTAACGTTACGTACCGTACGTTAGTACATTACTGAGCTAACGTTAGTACAACATTACTGAGCTAACGTTACGTACCGTACGTTAGTACAACATTACTGAGCTAACGTTAGTACAACATTACTGAGCTAACGTTAGTTCAACATTACTGAGCTAACGTTTCGTACCGTACATGTGTGTATATGTGTGTGTGTGTGTGTGTGTGTGTGTGTGTGTGTGTGTGTTACCTGGACGATGGCTGGGTCCTGAGGCAGTGAGCATGTAGGCTTGGGTTGGGGTGTGTGTGTGTGTGTGTGTGTGTGTGTGTGTGTGTGTTACCTGGACGATGGCTGGGTCCTGAGGCAGTGAGCATGTAGGCTTGGGTTAGGGGTGTGTGTGTGTGTGTGTGTGTGTGTGTGTGTGTGTGTGTGTGTGTGTGTGTGTTACCTGGACGATGGCTGGGTCCTGAGGCAGTGAGCATGTAGGCTTGGGTTAGGGTGTGTGTGTGTGTGTGTGTTACCTGGACGATGGCTGGGTCCTGAGGCAGTGAGCATGTAGGCTTGGGTTAGGGTGTGTGTGTGTGTGTGTGTGTGTGTGTGTGTGTGTGTGTGTGTGTGTGTGTTACCTGGACGATGGCTGGGTCCTGAGGCAGTGAGCATGTAGGCTTGGGTTAGGGTGTGTGTGTGTGTGTGTGTGTGTGTGTGTGTGTGTGTGTGTGTGTGTGTGTGTGTGTGTGTGTGTGTGTGTTACCTGGACGATGGCTGGGTCCTGAGGCAGTGAGCATGTAGGCTTGGGTTAGGGGTGTGTGTGTGTGTGTGTGTGTGTGTGTGTGTGTGTGTGTGTGTGTGTTACCTGGACGATGGCTGGGTCCTGAGGCAGTGAGCATGTAGGGTTGGGTGTGTGTGTGTGTGTGTGTGTGTGTGTGTGTGTGTGTGTGTGTTACCTGGACGATGGCTGGGTCCTGAGGCAGTGAGCATGTAGGCTTGGGTTAGGGTGTGTGTGTGTGTGTGTGTGTGTGTGTGTGTGTGTGTGTGTGTGTGTGTTACCTGGACGATGGCTGGGTCCTGAGGCAGTGAGCATGTAGGCTTGGGCGGCTCACACACAGTCAGGTCCTTGATGTCGCTGCCTCTGAAGATGATGTACTCAAACGTGTCATCTCGGGGGGGAATGGGCCGGTCAGTGGGCCGGTCCTCTGTGCCGAAGGAACGCACTGTCGGGAGAGGGGGGGTAGTTAGCATCACAGTTAGCATCACGGGGCATTCAAAGGTGGGACATTAGGGCTGCATGATACAAGGACAACATGCCATAGCGCTGTACGATAACTACACAACTTGCTATTAATTAACAGATGTTAAAGTAGGGTTTCACAGACTGCTGCTATCAGAGGACACAGAGCTGTGTAACATCAACCTACTGTCAGCTGTTATCAGAGGACACAGAGCTGTGTAACATCAACCTACTGTCAGCTGTTATCAGAGGACACAGAGCTGTGAACCATCAACCTACTGTCAGCTGTTATCAGAGGACACAGAGCTGTGTAACATCAACCTACTGTCAGCTGTTATCAGAGGACACAGAGCTGTGAACCATCAACCTACTGTCAGCTGTTATCAGAGGACACAGAGCTGTGAACCATCAACCTACTGTCAGCTGTTATCAGAGGACACAGAGCTGTGTAACATCAACCTACTGTCAGCTGTTATCAGAGGACACAGAGCTGTGAACCATCAACCTACTGTCAGCTGTTATCAGAGGACACAGAGCTGTGAACCATCAACCTACTGTCAGCTGTTATCAGAGGACACAGAGCTGTGAACCATCAACCTACTGTCAGCTGTTATCAGAGGACACAGAGCTGTGAACCATCAACCTAATGTCAGCTGTTAGAGGACACAGAGCTGTGAACCATCAACCTAATGTCAGCTGTTAGAGGACACAGAGCTGTGAACCATCAACCTACTGTCAGCTGTTAGAGGACACAGAGCTGTAACTTAAAAGAAATACAGACACTTTAAGATCTATCTGTGTAAAAGAGGCTGTGTGGCGTGTCCGTGTTTATTGGGGCATTTCCAGACAACATAGAACAGGAAAAGATGTTTATAAGTCATTTAGACACAAATACATATTAATAAATAACATGTTGATGTTTGAAAGTCTCGAGGTGATCTTGATATAAATGCAGATCTATGAATGTAATTTAAATAAATAATTAACCATTTTCTAATATGTCACCTGTCAATCCAGAAGGAAATATTCTGGAGCCTATTTTTCCGTCAATACTGCCGATGTTGTCTCTGCTGTAATCAGATCAGAATATATTTATGTTTATGGGAAACATCCATGTGTCCAGACGAGGCTAACAGCAGCAGTCAGACACCTTTGTGGTGGGAAAGACGTAGAAAACTCCACGCAGCCGACACACAACAGCCACGCAGCTGGTGTTCAGGAGGCCTAACGCGCTGCTCTCATGTCCGGTGTTGCCAGTTTGGTAGATTAACGTGGAAGCGCAGCGTTGGATGGATGTAGCTGGCTCGTTAGTCTTCCACACACCTCAGGAAAACGCTGACTTCACTGTGAAAGCTGTGTGCCTGGCTGCCCGTTAGAGGGATAAAAGCTGCTGGGACCTGGAAGTGGCGTTACGCGCTTTGTCGTCATAATCTGCTGTTGGTGAAGCAGGTGAGGAGAGTTCAGCCGGTCACGCAGACACTTAAGCCTCTTCACTAGCATGGGAAACTCACAGACCCTTTAACAGACAGGACTGAGAGGACACACTACAGGCACAAACATGCATTTATAGATGTATAGGTGTAGGGCTTTTTATCTCCTATTAAAACTTCCAGACTAATGGAAAGAAAACATTTATTTTACTAAACTCACATTAAAGTTATATTGCCCTTAGAAGTTACGTTGTCTTTAGTATAACTTACGTTAGTATAAGTTACGTTGTCTATAGTATAAGTTACGTTAGTATAAGTTACGTTGTCTATAGTATAAGTTACGTTAGTATAAGTTACGTTGTCTATAGTATAAGTTACGTTGTCTATAGTATAAGTTACGTTAGTATAAGTTACGTTGTCTATAGTATAAGTTACGTTAGTATAAGTTACGTTGTCTATAGTATAAGTTACGTTGTCTATAGTATAAGTTACGTTGTCTATAGTATAAGTTACGTTAGTATAAGTTACGTTGTCTATAGTATAAGTTACGTTGTCTATAGTATAGGTTACGTTAGTATAAGTTACGTTGTCTATAGTATAAGTTACGTTGTCTATAGTATAAGTTACGTTAGTATAAGTTACGTTGTCTATAGTATAAGTTACGTTAGTATAAATTACGTTGTGTTTAGTATACGGTAAGTTACGTTAGTAGAAGTTACGTGTCTTTTAGGCGAAAAGTGACGTCGCTCTTTAGATTAATTTAGGATGCCTTTAACTTTGACGTTTTAGCATCCTCGCTAGCATCCTGCTCGATGACAGTAACGCTATAGTAGGGTTAGCTTATGCTAACGCTAGCCACCTGGCTAAACGCTAATTAGTTTGTTCCCGCTCCGAGTTTAAACCCGTAGATGTCCGTCTGACACCGAAACACACTTTAATCGTTATTTTAAAAACACCAGACACACAGATAACTGCGTAAGCTAACGCTAAAGCTACCATGAGTTTTACCTTTAGCCGCAGATAACCGCATCAGCTAACGCTAGCCTGAGTGTTACCTTTAGCCACACTTAACAGCGTAAGCTAACGCTAGCCTGACAGTTACCTTTAGCCACAGATACACACAGATAACAGCATCAGCTAACACTAGCATGAGTGTTACCTTTAGCTACAGTTACACACAGATAACAGCATCAGCTAACGCTAGCATGAGTGTTACCTTTAGCTACAGTTACACACAGATAACCGCATCAGCTAACGCTAGCATGAGTGTTACCTTTAGCTACATTTACACACAGCTAACAGCATCAGCTAACGCTAGCATGAGTGTTACCTTTAGCCACAGTTAACAGCGTAAGCTAACGCTAGCCTGACAGTTACCTTTAGCCATAGATACACACAGATAACAGCATCAACTAACGCTAGCATGAGTGTTACCTTTAGCCACAGTTAACAGCGTAAGCTAACGCTAGCCTGACAGTTACCTTTAGCCACAGATACACACAGATAACAGCATCAACTAACGCTAGCATGAGTGTTACCTTTAGCTACAGTTACACACAGATCAGCGTAAGCTAACGCTAGCCTGACAGCTACCTTTAGCCACAGATAACAGCGTAAGCTAATGCTAACGCTAGCCTGACAGTTACCTTTAGCCACAGATAACAGCGTAAGCTAGCTAATGCTAACGCTAGCCTGACAGTTACCTTTAGCCAGTGCGACAGTAGAGTTCTCGGTGTCGATGGTGTACAGGATCCCTTCATAGCGGATCTCGGCCTTGGAGATCAGGCTGATCTTGCTGCCGAGGTACGGCGTCCCGCCGCTCATGGTGTCCGCTGCCAACCGGCGGTCAGCGCGCAAGAAACCCGATGGAGCCTTGTGTCGCGAGCAGACAGAAGGAGATTGTTTCTGCTTTCTTTCCACTCACAAGCTCTGGTCACAGCTACAACATGGCTACCTCATCCTCCATCGGATGGCTGCGAGCGCGCGGGCTAACGGGAAGTTGTAGTATCGCGCGTTTACGCTCTGTCGTGAGATCTAGATCTGTGTGAGATAGAGGAGCAAACACCAAACGCTGTGTGTGTGTGTGTGTGTGTGTGTGTGTGTGTGTGTGTGTGCAGAGCGAAGAGACTGAGAGTGTGTGTGTGTGTGTGTGTGTGTGTGTGTGTGTGTGTGTGTGCAGAGCGAAGAGACTGAGACTGAGTGTGTGTGTGTGTGTGTGTGTGTGTGTGTGTGTGTGTGTGTGTGTGTGTGTGTGTGTGTGTGTGTGTGTGTGTGCAGAGCGCAGAGACTGAGAGAGCGAGTAGTGTAGCGGAATAAAACGTCCAAAATAGCGATACAACACATTAAAAGCCTCAATAGATTCAGAGTACACACGTGTGTAGCGCCACATACAATCTATTAATTTCACTTCAGCTTTATTTACAGTATCAAATCATAACAAGAGTTATTTTACAGATAGAGTAGACCACACTCTATAATTGACAAATACCTTACAATTTACCGCAAAGAGCAAGCATTTAGTGCAACAGAGGAAAAACATACTTTTAGGCAGAAACCTCGAGAAACCTCGGGTGGTGAGGAAAACAACCTTTCTATCTCTTTCTATTTCTATGCTCGAAAACAACTCGGATCCTCCGCGCATGCGTACATTCTAAAATACGATTTGCACAACGGTCCGATATCAAAGATGGCGGGAGCCTCCGACCCACTGGAGGACATGCTCTTCAATGAGGTGGATGAGAAAGCAGTTAGCGACTTAGTTGGCTCTCTGGAGTCTCAGCTCGGCGACAGAAAGGCTCCCGCCGCTTCTTATTCCGACGGGAAACGGGACGCAGCGCCAACGGCCGCCGGGCACTTCTCAGGGAAAGTGCGCGAGCAAGTGGGGTCTGTGGAGCCGCAACAAGGGCATCCAAAAGCGGCGTTACTGACCCAGGAACCCGGCGCTAACGTTTCTGAGCCGCTCTCCGGGAAAGCCCTCACTTCTTCTACCTCCTCTGTCGCCGCCGGGGCCGTGATCGCCGCCGGAGCGAGTCTACAAACAGTTGGAGTCGGAGCATCTCCCGTTATCTCCCCGGGAACTTTGCCCACTCAGCCCGGCGCAGCTAGCTTCCAACGGACGGCTGTTCTGGGCTCGAGCGTTCTGGCTCCGGGCTCGAGCGTTCTGGCTCCGGGCTCGAGCGTCCTGGCTCCGGGCTCGAGCGTCCTGGCTCCGGGCTCGAGCTCGGCGGAGGCGATCAGGACCGCTTCTCCCGGATTACAAAGTTTAAACGGGGGTTCCGGGGCTGTAAAGTTGGGGGCCACCACGGTGATAAGTACCGCCAGTACCGGGGGATCCACGATCATATCCCCCATGGCTTCGCAGCCGAATAACTTCGCTCCTCAGCCCACAGTGGCGTCTCCCGCCGCCGGTACTCTGCAGAGGATCCCCGGCCCGGTGAACGGACTGGACCCTAAAGCTGCCCCCTCCCCGGCAGCCTCCAGCTCTCAGGTGCCCAGTCTAACTAAACTCACCAAAGGTGTAGGTCTGGTGTAATGTATTGTAGTGGGTATACTGTACTGTATGTGTGTATGGGCCACAATGGGACTTTAGGGGGGGAGTTTTGAGCGTTAAAGACTTCATTTTCTGCATTTTTTACACTTTGCACCAATTCACAGCTGAAATACTACAAAAAACACACGACTATTCAAAACATGTCAAAACTATAATGGAAAGTATGTTGTGGGTCATTGGGCCTTTTCAAGTAGGTCTATGGAAATCCTGGGGCTTTCTTAGTGCGTATATCACGTAGAGTACACCACTGATTTGGTGCATCATTGAGGTGGGGGGGGGACACATTATAGCAGGAGTGTCAAACTCAACTTCTCTAGGGGCCACACTGGAAACAGACTCGCATTGAGGGCCAGACATGTAGAGTTTATTGACAGTGAAAAACGTTGAAAATAGCACCAGAAAAAGAAATGTACGGAAAAAGCGGCAACAACATCGGTAAAAGCACCAAAAACGCCAAATGTTTAAAAAAAAAAAAAATCATCAAAAAAAAAAAAAGGGGTAAATAGCATTGATAAAAAGGCCACAACATGTCGGAGAAAGTGGTAAAAACTAGGCGGGCAAAAAGCTTTTGTAAACCTGAATTGATATGCGAGCCGATCAAAGTTAGCGAGCGGCCTGATTTGGCCCGCGGGCCTCGACTTTGACACATTATAGGGTTCAACATTAAGTTTTTCTTTCACTTTTCCAAGTCGTATTTTACTGGCCCCTATTATACAAACAGGTTTTAACAACAACAGAAAGTAGCTGAGCTGGTCCCCAGCCAGCCTGGGACTCCGGAAACATCTCGGTTATGATTTTGGCTCCTAACAACGTTATTACATCCCATCATGTGTTGCAGGTAAACTCTGATGTAGTCTCGTGTTCTGAATGAAAAGTCTGAAGTCAAATGTCACTGATTTCCTGATCTGATTATTAACTCTCCTGTTGTCCTTTCCTAAAAGTCTCTATATCAATAATTGGGGTTTCTTTTCTTTCTTTTTTAAGTTAAATAAATGATCAGATCACTACTCTCAATTAATGTCGGTATTTTATTAGATTTTATAGCATTTTTAAAAGGAAACTAACTAAAGAAACCTAAGTTGACTAATCAAAACCACCGATTAGTCGACTAGTCCACTGAGAGGGAGCAGCTCTAGTCGTGTGAAGGTTTTCTCCTCTTTATTCCTTCTGCTGGCAACAACAGAAACTTGTCTAAAAGCTGCTGTGGTGATATTCACAACAACAATGTAAACAACCCAGAACTTCACTTTTAATAAGCTGCACACCTGAAAAACTGACGAGAGGAATCAGCAGAGAGAGATGGAGACACTAAGACCCTGTTGACACGTACATGTCGGAGACATGTCCCTTCGTTTCCACGCTAACGGAGACATGTCCCTTCGTTTCCACGCTAACGGAGACATGTCCCTTCGTTTCCACGCTAACGGAGACATGTCCCTTCGTTTCCACGCTAACGGAGACATGTCCCTTCGTTTCCACGCTAACGGAGACGTGTCCCTTCGTTTCCACGCTAACGGAGACGTGTCCCTTCGTTTCCACGCTAACGGAGACGTGTCCGCCGTTTCCACGCTAACGGAGACATGTCCCTTTGTTTCCACGCTTAACGGAGACATGTCGCCTTTTCCCGCTTAACGGAGACATGTCCGCCGTTTCCACGCTAACGGAGACATGTCGCCGTTTCCACGCTTAACGGAGACATGTCCCTTCGTTTCCACGCTTAACGGAGACATGTCGCCTTTAACACGCTTAACGGAGACATGTCCGTTAACACGCTAACGGAGACGTGTCCTTCCGTTTCCACGCTAACGGAGCGTGTCCCGCCGTTTCCACGCTAACGGAGACGTGTCGCCGTTTCCACGCTAACGGAGACGTGTCCGCCGTTTCACGCTAACGGAGACGTGTCCCTTCGTTTCCACGCTAACGGAGACGTGTCCCTTCGTTTCCACGCTAACGGAGACGTGTCCCTTCGTTTCCACGCTAACGGAGACGTGTCCCTTCGTTAACACGCTAATGGAGACGTGTCCTTCGTTTCCACGCTAATGGAGACATGTCCCGCCGTTTCCGCTTAACGGAGACGTGTCGCCGTTAACACGCTAACGGAGACGTGTCCCGCCGTTTCCACGCTAACGGAGACGTGTCCTTCGTTTCCACGCTAACGGAGACGTGTCCCCGTTTCCACGCTAACGGAGACGTGTCGCCGTTAACACGCTAACGGAGACGTGTCCCTTCGTTAACACGCTAATGGAGACGTGTCCCTTTGTTTCCACGCTAATGGAGACGTGTCCCTTCGTTTCCACGCTAACGGCTAACCACGTCTTTCTAAAAACTGCGGCCAGAGTGGAGATTTCTGAGACCGAGAGGTTTAGGCAGCCGAGAGACAGGAAGTGAAATTTGCGTAAATACTTTTCCTATTGAAACTTTATTTTTTCATTCAGAACACAAGAGAAAATAAGAGTTTACTACAAAACGTGATGAGCTAAATAATAGTTTTTCTCGATTATTATATTTTTGTGATTGTTGGGAGCCAAAATCATAATTAGGATTACGTTTAGATTAATAGCCCAGCCCTCTGGTGTAGCCCTGTGGTTTAGCTGTAGCCCTATGGTGTAGCCCTATGGTGTAGCCCTATGGTGTAGCTGTAGCCCTCTGGTGTAGCCCTGTGGTTTAGCTGTAGCCCTATGGTGTAGCCCTATGGTGTAGCCCTATGGTGTAGCTGTAGCCCTATGGTGTAGCCCTGTGGTTTAGCTGTAGCCCTATGGTGTAGCCCTATGGTGTAGCCCTATGGTGTAGCTGTAGCCCTATGGTGTAGCCCTCTGGTTTAGCTGTAGCCCTATGGTGTAGCCCTATGGTGTAGCCCTATGGTGTAGCCCTATGGTGTAGCTGTAGCCCTATGGTGTAGCCCTCTGGTGTAGCTGTAGCCCTATGGTGTAGCCCTATGGTTTAGCTGTAGCCCTATGGTTTAGCTGTAGCCCTATGGTGTAGCCCTATGGTTTAGCTGTAGCCCTATGGTGTAGCCCTATGGTTTAGCTGTAGCCCTATGGTTTAGCTGTAGCCCTATGGTTTAGCTGTAGCCCTATGGTGTAGCCCTATGGTGTAGCCCTATGGTGTAGCCCTATGGTGTAGCTGTAGCCCTATGGTTTAGCTGTAGCCCTATGGTGTAGCCCTATGGTTTAGCTGTAGCCCCCCAGTGTAGGTGTAGCCCCCCGGTGTAGCCCCCCGGTGTAGCTGTAGCCCTACTATGTAGCCCTACGGTGTAGCCCCCCGGTGTAGCTGTAGCCCTATGGTTTAGCTGTAGCCCTACGGTGTAGCCCCCCAGTGTAGCTGTAGCCCCCCGGTGTAGCTGTAGCCCTACTATGTAGCCCTACGGTGTAGCCCTACGGTGTAGCTGTAGCCCCCCGGTGTAGCTGTAGCCCTACTATGTAGCCCTACGGTGTAGCCCCCAGTGTAGCTGTAGCCCTATGGTTTAGCTGTAGCCCTACGGTGTAGCTGTAGCCCCCCAGTGTAGCTGTAGCCCCCCAGTGTAGCTGTGGCCCCCAGTGTAGCTGTAGCCCTATGGGGTAGCCCTACGGTGTAGCCCTATGGTGTAGGTATAGCCCCCCAGTGTAGCTCTAGCCCTATGGTTTAGCTGTAGCCCTACGGTGTAGCCCTATGGTGTAGCTGTAGCCCCCCAGTGTAGCTATAGCCCCCCAGTGTAGCTGTAGCCCTATGGGGTAGCCCTACGGTGTAGGTGTAGCCCCCCAGTGTAGCTGTAGCCCTATGGTTTAGCTGTAGCCCTACGGTGTAGCTGTAGCCCCCCAGTGTAGGTGTAGTCCTATGGTGTAGCCCTATGGTTTAGCTGTAGCCCCCCAGTGTAGCTGTGGCCCCCCAGTGTAGCTGTAGCCCTATGGTTTAGCTGGAGCCCTACGGTGTAGCTGTAGCCCCCCAGTGTAGCTGTGGCCCCCAGTGTAGCTGTAGCCCTTTGGGGTAGCCCTACGGTGTAGGTATAGCCCCCCAGTGTAGCTCTAGCCCTATGGTTTAGCTGTAGCCCTACGGTGTAGCCCTACGGTGTAGCTGTAGCCCCCCAGTGTAGCTATAGCCCCCCAGTGTAGCTGTAGCCCTATGGGGTAGCCCTACGGTGTAGGTGTAGCCCCCCGGTGTAGCTGTAGCCCTACGGTGTAGCTGTAGCCCCCCAGTGTAGCTGTAGCCCTATGGTGTAGCCCTATGGTTTAGCTGTAGCTAATCTCTGACCCTGATCTCTGACCCTGATCTCTGACCCTGATCCCTGATCTCTGACCCTGATCTCTGACCCTGATCTGATCTCTGACCCTGATCTCTGACCCTGATCTTTGACCCTGATCTGATCTCTGACCCTGATCTCTGACCCTGATCTCTGATCTCTGACCCTGATCTCTGACCCTGATCTCTGACCCTGATCTGATCTCTGACCCTGATCTCTGACCCTGATCTCTGATCTCTGACCCTGATCTCTGACCCTGATCTCTGACCCTGATCTCTGACCCTGATCTCTGATCTCTGACCCTGATCTCTGACCCTGATCTGATCTCTGACCCTGATCTCTGATCTCTGATCTCTGACCCTGATCTCTGACCCTGATCTCTGACCCTGATCTGATCTCTGACCCTGATCTCTGACCCTGATCTCTGATCTCTGACCCTGATCTCTGACCCTGATCTCTGACCCTGATCTGATCTCTGACCCTGATCTCTGATCTCTGACCCTGATCTGATCTCTGACCCTCAGGCTGGGAGTGCTGCTGCGGTGACCCTGAAGCCGGCAGTGAACGGCGTGGGCCAGCCGGCCGTGGCGCTGGTCAGGCCGCCGGGCGCCGTGGTGAGGCCGCCGGGCGCCGTGGTTACGGCCATCCAGCAGCAGAGACCCGGGCTGGTGGGGGGCCCCAACAGAGCCCCCGCCCCCCCCCAGCCACAGATCGCTGTCAGGCCACAGCAGCAGACCATCCAGTTACCACCAGGCTTCTCCATGCCCCCAGGTACACACACACACACACACACACACACACACACACACACACACACACACACACACACACACACACACACACACACACACACACACACACACACACACACACAGGATATATCTCTGATTTATTGGTGTATTTATTGAAGATATATCTCTGATTTATTGAGGATATATCTCTGATTTATTGGTGTATTTATTGAGGATATTTCTCTGATTTATTGAGGATATTTCTCTGATTTATTGGTGTATTTATTGAGGATATATCTCTGATTTATTGAGGATATATCTCTGATTTATTAGTGTATTTATTAAAGATATTTCTCTGATTTATTGGTGTATTTATTGAGGATATTTCTCTGATTTATTGGTGTATTTATTGAAGATATTTCTCTGATTTATTGGTGTATTTATTGAGGATATTTCTCTGATTTATTGGTGTATTGAAGATATTTCTCTGATTTATTGGTGTATTTATTGAGGATATTTCTCTGATTTAATGGTGTATTTATTGAAGATATTCCTCTGATTTATTGCTGTATTTATTGAGGATATATCTCTGATTTAATGGTGTATTTATTGAAGGTATTTCTCTGATTTATTGCTGTATTTATTGAGGATATATCTCTGATTTATTGAGGATATATCTCTGATTTATTGGTGTATTTATTGAGGATATTTCTCTGATTTATTGCTGTATTTATTGAGGATATTCCTCTGATTTATTGCTGTATATATTGAGGATATTTCTCTGATTTATTGGTGTATTTATTGAGGATATTTCTCTGATTTATTGGTGTATTTATTGAGGATATATCTCTGATTTATTGAGGATATATCTCTGATTTATTGAGGATATATCTCTGATTTATTGAGTTTATATCTCTGATTTATTGGTGTATTTATTAAAGATATTTCTCTGATTTATTGTATTTATTGAGGATATTTCTCTGATTTATTGGTGTATTTATTGAGGATATTTCTCTGATTTATTGGTGTATTTATTGAGGATATTTCTCTGATTTATTGGTGTATTTATTGAGGATATTTCTCTGATTTATTGGTGTATTTATTAAAGATATTTCTCTGATTTATTGGTGTATTTATTGAGGATATGTCTCTGATTTATTGGTGTATTTATTGAAGATATATCTCTGATTTATTGGTGTATTTATTGAGGATATATCTCTGATTTATTGGTGTATTTATTGAAGATATATCTCTGATTTATTGGTGTATTTATTGAGGATATATCTCTGATTTAATGGTGTATTTATTGAAGGTATTTCTCTGATTTATTGGTGTATTTATTGAAGATATATCTCTGATTTATTGAGGATATATCTCTGATTTATTGGTGTATTTATTGAGGATATTTCTCTGATTTATTGGTGTATTTATTGAGGATATATCTCTGATTTATTAGTGTATTTATTCAAGATATTTCTCTGATTTATTGGTGTATTTATTGAGGATATTTCTCTGATTTATTGGTGTATTTATTGAGGATATTTCTCTGATATATTGGTGTAGTTATTGAAGATATATCTCTGATTTATTGGTGTTATTATTGAAGATATATCTCTGATTTATTGAGGATATATCTCTGATTTATTGGTGTATTTATTGAGGATATTTCTGTGAATTATTGGTGTATTTGTTGAAGATATTTCTCTGATTTATTGGTGTATTTATTGAGGATATTTCTCTGAGTTATTGGTGTATTTATTGAAGATATTTCTCTGATTTATTGGTGTATTTATTGAGGATATATCTCTGATTTATTGGTGTATTTATTAAAGATATTTCTCTGATTTATTGGTGTATTTATTGAGGATATTTCTCTGATTTATTGGTGTAGTTATTGAAGATATATCTCTGATTTATTGGTGTATTTATTGAAGATATTTCTCTGATTTATTGAGGATATATCTCTGATTTATTGAGAATATATCTCTGATTTATTGAGGATATATCTCTGATTTATTGGTGTATTTATTGATGATATTCCTCGGATTTATTGAGGATATATCTCAGATTTATTGGTGTATTTATTGAGGATATTTCTCTGATATATTGGTGTATTTATTGAAGATATTCCTCTGATTTATTGGTGTATTTATTGAGGATATATCTCTGATTTATTGAGGATATTTCTCTGATTTATTGGTGTATTTATTGAGGATATTTCTCTTATTTATTGGTGTATTTATTGAGGATATTTCTCTGATTTATTGGTGTATTTATTGAGGATATTTCTCTGATTTATTGGTGTATTTATTGAAGATATATCTCTGATTTATTGGTGTATTTATTGAAGATATTTCTCTGATTTATTGGTGTATTTATTGAAGATATTCCTCTGATTTATTGGTTATTTATTGAGGATATATCTCTGATTTATTGGTGTATTTATTGAGGATATTTCTCTGATTTATTGGTGTATTTATTGAAGATATATCTCTGATTTATTGGTGTATTTATTGAAGATATTTCTCTGATTTATTGAGGATGTATCTCTGATTTATTGAGAATATATCTCTGATTTATTGAGGATATATCTCTGATTTATTGGTGTATTTATTGAGGATATTTCTCTGATATATTGGTGTATTTATTGAAGATATTCCTCTGATTTATTGGTGTATTTATTGAGGATATATCTCTGATTTATTGAGGATATTTCTCTGATTTATTGGTGTATTTATTGAAGATATTTCTCTGATTTATTGAGGATATTTCTCTGATTTATTGGTGTATTTATTGAAGATATTTCTCTGATTTATTGAGGATATATCTCTGATTTATTGAGGATATATCTCTGATTTATTGAGGATATTTCTCTGATTTATTGGTGTATTTATTGAGGATATTTCTCTGATTTATTGGTGTATTTATTGAAGATATTTCTCTGATTTATTGGTGTATTTATTGAAGATATTCCTCTGATTTATTGGTTATTTATTGAGGATATATCTCTGATTTATTGGTGTATTTATTGAAGATATATCTCTGATTTATTGAGGATATATCTCTGATTTATTGTTGTATTTATTGAGGATATTTCTCTGATTTATTGGTGTATTTATTGAAGATATATCTCTGATTTATTGGTGTATTTATTGAAGATATTTCTCTGATTTATTGGTGTATTTATTGAGGATGTTTCCTGTCCCAGGGATGGTTCTGGTCCGGACGGAGACGGGCCAGCTGGTGATGGTCCCCCAGCAGGTTCTGGCCCAGGCGCAGGCCAAGACGCAGCAGGCCCAGGCCCAGGCCCAGGCAGCGGCCAACCTCAACCAGAGACCGGCAGCGCCAACAGCCGGGACCGCCATCCGGGTCAGCACCGCCGCTACGGTAGGTTACGTCCTCTGTACAGCTGCCAGTACTGCCGATTACGATTTCTGTTCCTAACGATCACAAACACAATGTTTACACTTTAGAAAGTTAGTTTTGCAGACTTTAGAAAGTTAGTTTTGTAGACTTTAGAAAGTTAGTTTTATAGACTTTAGAAAGTTAGTTTTATAGACTTTAGAAAGTTAGTTTTGTAGACTTTAGAAAGTTAGTTTTGTGGACTTTAGAAAGTTAGTTTTGCAGACTTTAGAAAGTTAGTTTTGTAGACTTTAGAAAGTTAGTTTTGTAGACTTTAGAAAGTTAGTTTTGTGGACTTTAGAAAGTTAGTTTTGTGGACTTTAGAAAGTTAGTTTTGCAGACTTTAGAAAGTTAGTTTTGCAGACTTTAGAAAGTTAGTTTTGCAGACTTTAGAAAGTTGGTTTTGCAGACTTTAGAAAGTTAGTTTTATAGACTTTAGAAAGTTAGTTTTGTAGACTTTAGAAAGTTAGTTTTATAGACTTTAGAAAGTTAGTTTTATAGACTTTAGAAAGTTAGTTTTGTAGACTTTAGAAAGTTAGTTTTGTGGACTTTAGAAAGTTAGTTTTGCAGACTTTAGAAAGTTAGTTTTGTAGACTTTAGAAAGTTAGTTTTGTAGACTTTAGAAAGTTAGTTTTGTGGACTTTAGAAAGTTAGTTTTGTGGACTTTAGAAAGTTAGTTTTGCAGACTTTAGAAAGTTAGTTTTGCAGACTTTAGAAAGTTAGTTTTGCAGACTTTAGAAAGTTAGTTTTGCAGACTTTAGAAAGTTAGTTTTGCAGACTTTAGAGAGTTAGTTTTGTGGACTTTAGAAAGTTAGTTTTATAGACTTTAGAAAGTTAGTTTTGTAGACTTTAGAAAGTTAGTTTTGTAGACTTTAGAAAGTTAGTTTTATAGACTTTAGAAAGTTAGTTTTATAGACTTTAGAAAGTTAGTTTTGTAGACTTTAGAAAGTTAGTTTTGTGGTTTTGTGGAGTTTTAGAAAGTTAGTTTTGTGGACTTTAGAAAGTTAGTTTTGTGGACTTTAGAAAGTTAGTTTTGTAGACTTTAGAAAGTTAGTTTTGTAGACTTTAGAAAGTTAGTTTTGTGGACTTTAGAAAGTTAGTTTTGTGGACTTTAGAAAGTTAGTTTTGCAGACTTTAGAAAGTTTTAGAACGTTAGTTTTTTTGAAGTTAGTTTTGTGGACTTTAGAAAGTTAGTTTTGTGGACTTTAGAAAGTTAGTTTTGCAGACTTTAGAAAGTTAGTTTTGTAGACTTTAGAAAGTTAGTTTTGTGGACTTTAGAAAGTTAGTTTTGTGGACTTTAGAAAGTTAGTTTTGTGGACTTTTTAGTTTTGTGGACTTTAGTTAGTTTTGCAGACTTTAGAAAGTTAGTTTTATAGACTTTAGAAAGTTAGTTTTGTAGACTTTAGAAAGTTAGTTTTGTGGACTTTAGAAAGTTAGTTTTGTGGACTTTAGAAAGTTAGTTTTGCAGACTTTAGAAAGTTAGTTTTATAGACTTTAGAAAGTTAGTTTTGTAGACTTTAGAAAGTTAGTTTTGTGGACTTTAGAAAGTTAGTTTTGTGGACTTTAGAAAGTTAGTTTTGCAGACTTTAGAAAGTTAGTTTTGCAGACTTTAGAAAGTTAGTTTTGTAGACTTTGTTAGTTTTGTGGACTTTAGAAAGTTAGTTTTTGGACTTTTTGTTTTGGACTTTAGAAAGTTAGTTTTGTGGACTTTAGAAAGTTAGTTTTGTAGACTTTAGAAAGTTAGTTTTGCAGACTTTAGAAAGTTAGTTTTGTGGACTTTTTGCAGACTTTAGAAAGTTAGTTTTGCAGACTTTAGAAAGTTAGTTTTGCAGACTTTAGAAAGTTAGTTTTGTAGACTTTAGAAAGTTAGTTTTGCAGACTTTAGAAAGTTAGTTTTTAGACTTTAGAAAGTTAGTTTTGCAGACTTTAGAAAGTTAGTTTTGTAGACTTTTTAGTTTTGTGGACTTTAGAAAGTTAGTTTTGTAGACTTTAGAAAGTTAGTTTTGTAGACTTTAGAAAGTTAGTTTTGTGGACTTTAGAAAGTTAGTTTTAGAAAGTTAGTTTTGTGGACTTTAGAAAGTTAGTTTTGCGGACTTTAGAAAGTTAGTTTTTAGAAAGTTAGTTTTGTGGACTTTAGAAAGTTAATTTTGCAGACTTTAGAAAGTAAATTTTGCAGACTTTAGACAGTTTTGTATACTTTAGAAAGTTAGTTTTGTGGACTTTAGAAAGTTCTTTAGAATGTCAACAGGTTCCTGGTAAACAAAAAAGGTAAAATAAAATATTTAACAACAAAATAATTCAAAAGAAGCGACAAAAACATTGGGAAAAAGCATCAAAACCTCAAAAACGCTTGTGTTTGATGGTGCTCATTGTAAGGTTTCCCATGATGCTTTGCTGCTGCCTAACACCATCCTCTCTCCCTCCCTGTTGTCTGCAGGCTCCTCAGACGGTCCGCCTGGCCGCCCCCGTTCAGACCAGGATGGTTCAGTCTCCCTCCACCACCGTACAGGTCTGCTTCCTTCCTGTTCCTGTCACTTTATAAACAGATTGTAACGGGAACGAGATGTGTAACAACGCATTATGTAATCTAATACATATTTACTTCATTATGTAATAACACCTGGATGATGTAATGAAATGAGAAACACTGTTGGCCCAAGAGAACCTCACCTCTGCAGCACAGAGAGCATCTGATTAGTAAATAGTGCCGGTAAGATGTGAAGTGAAATGTGTTTGTGTTCCCAGAAGGCTCTCACGGTGGCGCCGGGCGGAGCCGCGGTGTCGGTAAAGATGACCCCCCAGAAGGCTCAAACGGTGATCACCGCTGGGGGGACGCCGGTGGCCAAACCTGCCGGCGTCCCGTCCGCCCCGCTGACCAGCACCACGCCCCCTACCACGCCCACCACGCCCGCCAGAGTCAACATGGTGTCGCAGGTCAGTTCACGCTCTACTTCCTGAGTCTGAGGCTGCGTTTGGTCCAGACCGAGACCAGAACCTCCGTTAAGGTTCCTTCCCTCACCGCACTGTTCGCTATCCTCCCAATCAGCTGACGCTTTGGTGAAACCAACCAAAAACACAAGTCATGTGACAACATTCAGATTAGTGGCCAGATGAGTCTAAGCACATTTCCTTTAGACTTTAGAAAGTTAGTTTTGCACACTTTAGAAAGTTAGTTTTGTAGACTTTAGAAAGTTAGTTTTGTAAACTTTAGAAAGTTAGTTTTGCAGACTTTAGAAAGTTAGTTTTGCAGACTTTAGAAAGTTAGTTTTGCAGACTTTAGAAAGTTAGTTTTGTAGACTTTAGAAAGTTAGTTTTGCAGACTTTAGAAAGTTAGTTTTGTAGACTTTAGAAAGGTTGTTTTACAGACTTTAGAAAGTTTGTTTTACAGACTTTAGAAAGTTAGTTTTGCAGACTTTAGAAAGTTAGTTTTGTAGACTTTAGAAAATTTGTTTTGCAGACTTTAGAAAGTTATTTTGCAGACTTTAGAAAGTTATTTTGCAGACTTTAGAAGGTCTAAATTAAATGGGTTAAAGACACATCTGGCTCTTCAATTGGTCAGAATCTGTTTGCTAAACAATGTGAAGACTTGGGAGTCTGTGGCTGCTGGTTACAGCGTTCACGCTTTCTACTGGACCAGTGTCTTAGATTGTTGTTCCCATCAGTCACTTACACAAAAAAACATAGGAACATAGAGTCCAGGTTGGGGAAACCAGTAGTAACCCAATAGCACTCGTTTTCTCGGCTCACTGTGAAAGCCCCGTTAGAGTAATCGGATACTCGCGCTGACTCGTCATCAGTGTTGAGATGCAGGAAAACATCAACAAGTGTAAGAACTTGAAACTTTTTTAAACGCCTTTTTTAACGTTTTCATTATACGCTTCTTTTGACGCTTTCGTAACGCTTTTTAAATGCTTTTTTTTTTACGGGTTTTGACACAATTTCGTTGCTTTTTTGACTTTTTCTTTTTTTAAAGCTTATTTAGATGCTTTCAAAGGCTTGTTGGCACTTTTTGACTCCTGTTTTTAAACCCTTTTTTATATGCTTTTTCTTTGATTTTTAGGAGATGCAGGAAAACGTGAAGAAGTGTAAGAACTTTCTGGCCACTCTGATCAAGCTGGCGTCGCACAACTCTCCTTCCCCGGATACCTCCAAGAATGTCAAGGCCCTGGTACAGGACCTGCTGGTACGTTACCACATTAATCACCATGTGTTATTAGTACAGGACCTGCTGGTATGTTACCACATTAATCACCATGTGTTATTAGTACAGGACCTGCTGGTACGTTACCACATTAATCACCATGTGTTATTAGTACAGGACCTGCTGGTACGTTACCACATTAATCACCATGTGTTATTAGTACAGGACATTAATCACCATGTGTTATTAGTACAGGACATTAATCACCATGTGTTATTAGTACAGGACCCTGTTACCACATTAATCACCATGTGTTATTAGTACAGGACCTGCTGGTACGTTACCACATTAATCACCATGTGTTATTAGTACAGGACCTGCTGGTATGTTACCACATTAATCACCATGTGTTATTAGTACAGGACCTGCTGGTACGTTACCACATTAATCACCATGTGTTATTAGTACAGGACCACCATGTGTTATTAGTACAGGACATTAATCACCATGTGTTATTAGTACAGGGACATTAATCACCATGTGTTATTAGTACAGGACATTAATCACCATGTGTTATTAGTACAGGACATTAATCACCATGTGTTATTAGTACAGGACATTAATCACCATGTGTTATTAGTACAGGACATTAATCACCATGTGTTATTAGTACAGGACATTAATCACCATGTGTTATTAGTACAGGACATTAATCACCATGTGTTATTAGTACAGGACATTAATCACCATGTGTTATTAGTACAGGACATTAATCACCATGTGTTATTAGTACAGGACATTAATCACCATGTGTTATTAGTACAGGACATTAATCACCATGTGTTATTAGTACAGGACATTAATCACCATGTGTTATTAGTACAGGACATTAATCACCATGTGTTATTAGTACAGGACATTAATCACCATGTGTTATTAGTACAGGACCTGCTGGTACGTTACCACATTAATCACCATGTGTTATTAGTACAGGACCTGCTGGTACGTTACCACATTAATCACCATGTGTTATTAGTACAGGACCTGCTGGTACGTTACCACATTAATCACCATGTGTTATTAGTACAGGACCTGCTGGTACGTTACCACATTAATCACCATGTGTTATGTTAAGCTTCCTCTGCTGTACAGCAGGGTTCATCTTCATATGGGGTGTTCTGTCCTGTGTGTGTGTTCGTGTGTTCGTGTTCAGGATGATAATATTTTGTGTGTGTGTTTTCAGGATGATAATATAATATATATCTGTGTGTGTGTTGTGTTCAGGATGCAAAGATTGAGCCGGAGGAGTTCACCACTCGGCTGCAGGCTGAGTTGAAGTCCTCCCCACAGCCCTACCTCATCCCCTTCCTCAAGGTAATACTCACATACTACTAGTACTATACTACCTCATCCCCTTCCTCAAGGTAATACTCACATACTACTAGTACTATACTACCTCATCCCCTTCCTCAAGGTAATACTCACATACTACTAGTACTATACTACCTCATCCCCTTCCTCAAGGTAATACTCACATACTACTAGTACTATACTACCTCATCCCCTTCCTCAAGGTAATACTCACATACTACTAGTACTATACTACCTCATCCCCTTCCTCAAGGTAATACTCACATACTACTAGTACTATACTACCTCATCCCCTTCCTCAAGGTAATACTCACATACTACTAGTACTATACTACCTCATCCCCTTCCTCAAGGTAATCCTCACATACTACTAGTACTATACTACCTCATCCCCTTCCTCAAGGTAATACTCACATACTACTAGTACTATACTACCTCATCCCCTTCCTCAAGGTAATACTCACATACTACTAGTACTATACTACCTCATCCCCTTCCTCAAGGTAATACTCACATACTACTAGTACTATACTACCTCATCCCCTTCCTCAAGGTAATACTCACATACTACTAGTACTATACTACCTCATCCCCTTCCTCAAGGTAATACTCACATACTACTAGTACTATACTACCTCATCCCCTTCCTCAAGGTAATACTCACATACTACTAGTACTATACTACCTCATCCCCTTCCTCAAGGTAATCCTCACATACTACTAGTACTATACTACCTCATCCCCTTCCTCAAGGTAATCCTCACATACTACTAGTACTATACTACCTCATCCCCTTCCTCAAGGTAATACTCACATACTACTAGTACTATACTACCTCATCCCCTTCCTCAAGGTAATACTCACATACTACTAGTACTATACTACCTCATCCCCTTCCTCAAGGTAATACTCACATACTACTAGTACTATACTACCTCATCCCCTTCCTCAAGGTAATCCTCACATACTACTAGTACTATACTACCTCATCCCCTTCCTCAAGGTAATACTCACATACTACTAGTACTATACTACCTCATCCCTTCCTCAAGGTAATACTCACATACTACTAGTACTATACTACCTCATCCCCTTCCTCAAGGTAATACTCACAAACTACTAGTACTATACTACCTCATCCCCTTCCTCAAGGTAATACTCACATTATATATATATATATATATATATATATATATATATATATATATATATATATATATATATATATATAACTTTTTGTCCCTTTTTTCAGTGTTTCTTGAACTCTTTCAGTGTTTTTTCCGAACTTCTTCTCTTTTTCAGAAGTTGTAGTCACCTTTGTTGTTTTTTCTGACCTTTGTGTTTTTCTTTCAGTGTTTTTTGTGGTTCTTTTTTGTCTCTTTATTTATGGTGCTGAGCGGGTCCACACTAAACTAAATGATACTCCGACGAACTGAGACTTTCTCCATCTTTGTAGTTTAACTTCAGTGAAAGATCTTCACTAACTCTAACTTTGGTGTTGTTTCTCCTCAGAAAAGCCTCACTCCTTTCTGCTGTTTTTCACCCCTTCTTCAAAGTGTTTAGCCTTGGTTTCTGACATTTTTGGCACCTTTGACCCATCCTTTCATCACCTTTGACCCATCCTTTCATCACCTTTGACCCATCCTTTCATCTCCTTTGACCCATCCTTTCATCACCTTTGACCCATCCTTTCATCACCTTTGACCCATCCTTTCATCACCTTTGACCCATCCTTTCATCACCTTTGACCATCCTTTCATCACCTTTGACCCATCCTTTCATCACCTTTGACCCATCCTTTCATCACCTTTGACCCATCCTTTCATCACCTTTGACCCATCCTTTCATCACCTTTGACCCATCCTTTCATCTCCTTTGACCCATCCTTTCATCTCTTTTGACCCATCCTTTCATCACCTTTGACCCATCCTTTCATGTCCTTTGTTATGTTTTTGTCACCTTCTTTTTTAAGAGTAGAAGTCTGTTCACTACGGGACACATTATCACTGAAATAAAGTCCCACAGTGGTCACAGGAAGGGGCGGGACTTCCCCTCTGGATGCAGCTTAACGTGTGTGTGTGTGTGTGTGTGTGTGTGTGTGTGTGTGTGTGTGTGTGTGTGTGTGTGTGTGTGTGTGTGTGTGTGTGTGTTGTGTGTGTCCTCAGAAAAGCCTCCCGACGCTGCGCCAGTCTCTGCTCAGCAACCAGCAGTCTCTGGTGACCCCCAGCACCTCGGCCCCCCACCACCATCACCACGGCCATCAGGCCCCGGCTGCCAGTCAGCCCGGCCGGCAGCACGGTTAGGATGAACTCTCCACTCGCCAACACCATGGTAACATCACACACACACTAATACACACCATGGTAACATCACACACACACTGATACACACCATGGTAACATCACACACACACTGATACACACCATGGTAACATCACACACACACTAATACACACCATGGTAACATCACACACACACACACACCATGGTAACATCACACACACACTAATACACACCATGGTAACATCACACACACACTAATACACACCATGGTAACATCACACACACACTAATACACACCATGGTAACATCACACACACACTGATACACACCATGGTAACATCACACACACACTAATACACACCATGGTAACATCACACACACACTAATACACACCATGGTAACATCACACACACACTAATACACACCATGGTAACATCACACACACACACACCATGGTAACATCACACACACACACTGATACACACCATGGTAACATCACACACACACTGATACACACCATGGTAACATCACACACACTAATACACACCATGTTAACATCACACACACACTAATACACACCATGGTAACATCACACACACACTGATACACACCATGGTAACATCACACACACTAATACACACCATGGTAACATCACACACACACTAATACACACCATGGTAACATCACACACACACACTGATACACACCATGGTAACATCACACACACACACTAATACACACGATGGTAACATCACACACACACACACACCATGGTAACATCACACACACACTGATACACACCATGGTAACATCACACACACACACTGATACACACCATGGTAACATCACACACACTAATACACACCATGGTAACATCACACACACTAATACACACCATGGTAACATCACACACACACTGATACACACCATGGTAACATCACACACACTAATACACACCATGGTAACATCACACACACACTAATACACACCATGGTAACATCACACACACACTGATACACACCATGGTAACATCACACACTAATACACACCATGGTAACATCACACACACTAATACACACCATGGTAACATCACACACACACTGATACACACCATGGTAACATCACACACACACTGATACACACCATGGTAACATCACACACACACTGATACACACCATGGTAACATCACACACACACTAATACACACCATGGTAACATCACACACACACTAATACACACCATGGTAACATCACACACACACACTAATACACACACACACACACACACACACACACACTCACACCATGGTAACATCACACACACACTAATACACACCATGGTAACATCACACACACACTAATACACACCATGGTAACATCACACACACACTGATACACACCATGGTAACATCACACACACACTAATACACACCATGGTAACATCACACACACACACTAATACACACCATGGTAACATCACACACACACTAATACACACCATGGTAACATCACACACACACACACACACCATGGTAACATCACACACACACTGATACACACCATGGTAACATCACACACACACACTGATACACACCATGGTAACATCACACACACTAATACACACCATGTTAACATCACACACACACTAATACACACCATGGTAACATCACACACACACTGATACACACCATGGTAACATCACACACACTAATACACACCATGGTAACATCACACACACACACTAATACACACCATGGTAACATCACACACACACTGATACACACCATGGTAACATCACACACACTAATACACACCATGGTAACATCACACACACTAATACACACCATGGTAACATCACACACACACTGATACACACCATGGTAACATCACACACACTGATACACACCATGGTAACATCACACACACACTAATACACACCATGGTAACATCACACACACACTGATACACACCATGGTAACATCACACACACACTAATACACACAATGGTAACATCACACACACACACTAATACACACCATGGTAACATCACACACACACTAATACACACTCACACACACACACACACTCACACCATGGTAACATCACACACACACTAATTCACACCATGGTAACATCACACACACACTAATACACACCATGGTAACATCACACACACACTAATACACACTCACACACACACACACACACTCACACCATGGTAACATCACACACACACTAATACACACTCACACACACACACACACACACACTCACACCATGGTAACCTCACACACACACTAATACACACTCACACACACACACACACACTCACACCATGGTAACATCACACACTAATACACACCATGGTAACATCACACACACACACTAATACACACCATGGTAACATCACACACACACTAATACACACCATGGTAACATCACACACACACTAATACACACTCACTCACACACTCACACCATGGTAACATCACACACACACTAATACACACTCACACACACACTCACACACTCACACCATGGTAACATCACACACACTAATACACACCATGGTAACATCACACACACACTGATACACACCATGGTAACATCACACACACTAATACACACCATGGTAACATCACACACACAGTAATACACACACACACACACACACACACACACTCACACCATGGTAACATCACACACACACTAATACACACCATGGTAACATCACAAACACACTAATACACACCATGGTAACATCACACACACACTAATACACACCATGGTAACATCACACACACACTAATACACACCATGGTAACATCACACACACTAATACACACTCACACTCACACACACACCATGGTAACATCACACACACACTAATACACACACACACACACACTCACACCATGGTAACATCACACACACTAATACACACCATGGTAACATCACACACACACTAATACACACTCACACACACACTCACACCATGGTAACATCATACACACACTAATACACACCATGGTAACATCACACACACACTAATACACACTCACACACACACACTAATACACACCATGGTAACATCACACACACACTAATACACACTCACACACACACTCACACCATGGTAACATCACACACACACTAATACACACACACACACACACTAATACACACCATGGTAACATCACACACACACTAATACACACTCACACACACACTAATACACACCATGGTAACATCACACACACACTAATACACACTCACACACACACTAATACACACCATGGTAACATCACACACACTAATACACACCATGGTAACATCACACACACTAATACACACCATGGTAACATCACACACACACTAATACACACCATGGTAACATCACACACACACACTAATACACACCATGGTAACATCACACACACACACTAATACACACCATGGTAACATCACACACACACACTAATACACACCATGGTAACATCACACACACAGTAATACACACACTCACACACACACACACACACACTCACACCATGGTAACATCACACACACACTAATACACACCATGGTAACATCACACACACTAATACACACACACTCACACACACACCATGGTAACATCACACACACACTAATACACACACACACACACACACACACCATGGTAACATCACACACACTAATACACACCATGGTAACATCACACACACACTAATACACACACACACACACACTCACACCATGGTAACATCATACACACACTAATACACACCATGGTAACATCACACACACACTAATACACACACTCACACACACACACTAATACACACCATGGTAACATCACACACACACTAATACACACTCACACACACACTCACACCATGGTAACATCACACACACACTAATACACACTCACACACACACTAATACACACCATGGTAACATCACACACACACTAATACACACTCACACACACACTAATACACACCATGGTAACATCACACACACACTAATACACACCATGGTAACATCACACACACTAATACACACCATGGTAACATCACACACACTAATACACACCATGGTAACATCACACACACACTAATACACACCATGGTAACATCACACACACACACTAATACACACCATGGTAACATCACACACACACACTAATACACACCATGGTAACATCACACACACTAATACACACCATGGTAACATCACACAATTAACTAATACACACCATGGTAACATCACACACACACACTAATACACACCATGGTAACATCACACACACACACTAATACACACCATGGTAACATCACACACACAGTAATACACACTCACACACACACACACACACACTCACACCATGGTAACATCACACACACACTAATACACACCATGGTAACATCACACACACTAATACACACTCACACTCACACACACACCATGGTAACATCACACACACACTAACACACACACACACACACACTCACACCATGGTAACATCACACACACTAATACACACCATGGTAACATCACACACACACTAATACACACTCACACACACACTCACACCATGGTAACATCATACACACACTAATACACACCATGGTAACATCACACACACACTAATACACACTCACACACACACACTAATACACACCATGGTAACATCACACACACACTAATACACACTCACACACACACTCACACCATGGTAACATCACACACACACTAATACACACTCACACACACACTAATACACACCATGGTAACATCACACACTAATACACACTCACACACACACTAATACACACCATGGTAACATCACACACACACTAATACACACCATGGTAACATCACACACACACTAATACACACCATGGTAACATCACACACACTAATGCACACCATGGTAACATCACACACACACTAATACACACCATGGTAACATCACACACACACACTAATACACACCATGGTAACATCACACACACACACTAATACACACCATGGTAACATCACACACACAGTAATACACACACACACACACACACACACACTCACACCATGGTAACATCACACACACACTAATACACACCATGGTAACATCACACACACACACTAATACACACCATGGTAACATCACACACACACACTAATACACACCATGGTAACATCACACACACAGTAATACACACTCACACACACACACACACACACTCACACCATGGTAACATCACACACACACACACTAATACACACCATGGTAACATCACACACACACACTAATACACACCATGGTAACATCACACACACAGTAATACACACACACACACACACACACACACTCACACCATGGTAACATCACACACACACTAATACACACCATGGTAACATCACACACACACTAATACACACCATGGTAACATCACACACACACACTAATACACACCATGGTAACATCACACACAGTAATACACACACACACACACACACACACACACTCACACCATGGTAACATCACACACACACTAATACACACCATGGTAACATCACATCACTCCTCCCTATTGTAACGTGTTTGTAACGTTATTGTAACGTTTTTGTAACGTGTTTGTTGTCCAGGCTGTGAACCGAGCAGGAGTCCAGCCGGTTCAGACCCGTTCTCCAGTCGTCTTCAGTCAGACTCTCAGACCTCAGGGTGAGACACACACACACACACACACACACACACACACACACACACACACACACACACACACACACACACACACACACACACACACACACACACACACACACACACACACACACACACACACACACACACACACACACAGACACAGACACACACACACACACACACACACACACACACACACACACACACACACACACACACACAGACACACACACACACACAGACACACACACACAGACACACACACACACACAGACACACAGACACACACACACACAGACACACACACACACACACACACACACACACACACACAGACACAGACACAGACACACACACACACACACACACACACACACACACACACACACACACACAGGACACACACAGAGACACACAGACACACACACACACACACACACACACACACACACACACACACAGAGACACACACACACACACACACACACACAATTAATATCCTACGTGATGCGTTCAGGATCGTTTGTATTAATATCCCACGTGATGCGTTCAGGATCGTCTGTATTAATATCCCACGTGATGCGTTCAGGATCGCCTGTATTAATATCCCACGTGCTGCGTTCAGGAACGTCTGTATTAATATCCCACGTGATGCGTTCAGGAACGTCTGTATTAATATCCCACGTGATGCGTTCAGGATCGTCTGTATTAATATCCCACGTGATGCGTTCAGGATCGTCTGTATTAATATCCCACGTGCTGCGTTCAGGAACGCCTGTATTAATATCCCACGTGATGTTCAGGAACGTCTGTATTAATATCCCACGTGATGCGTTCAGGATCGTCTGTATTAATATCCTGCGTGATGCGTTCAGGATCGTCTGTATTAATATCCCACGTGATGCGTTCAGGATCGTCTGTATTAATATCCCACGTGATACTGGTCTGGCTTTTCTATTATTCACCTTTACCCTCTTAGTCATTATATCCACATTACTGATGATTATTGATCTAAACTCTCATTGTGTAAATATGTTGTTAAAGCACCGATAGTCAACACTACATTATCGTTACGGTATCGATATCGAGGTCACTGGTCAAAAATATCGTGATATTTGATTTTCTCCACATCGCCCAGCCCTATCACGATACTTATGTCACGATACGATATTATTGCAATTTTAAACATATTGCAATTAGGGCTGTTCTCGACTAAAGATGTTCTTAGTCCACTAACACTTATAGGATTTAGTCGACAAATCGATTAGTTGATTTAATTGACAGAGCTGTGAGCTTTGAGAGGTGGTTAAGACTAGAAAAGCACAATATAAATGTAGTTAATTAACCATCTGTAAAACTGAGTTTCTCCACAATTAATCCTGCAAAAGCACCACTTTAAATCTGGTGTTTACCATAAATGTGCTCACAAGTTTCCTGAAATAAATAATTAAGCATGAATAAGCATAAATGACTAATCAACTAAAGAAATCTTAGTCGACTAAGACCAAAACGACCGATTAGTCGACTAATCGACTAAGAGGTGGCAGCCCTAATTGCAATATTCTGGGATATATTGCAGTTTATTACCTTTTTTCAATCTTCAAATTTTTTTCCAATTTCAAATTATGTCCCCAAAAAGAAACTATGTCAACATCTGTTTCATCTAAAAAGAGAGATTTCTCTGTTTGTTCATCTCACTTTAATTGCTTCAAAATCAGATTATCAAGAAGGCCGACTGACCGACACATATATCATAATAGATCCATACTTGGCGTCTGTGTATTGATGCAGTATTGCCACAGAAAATATTGCAATACTACGTTTATTGATCCCCCCATACTGCAGGTTGCTTTTCTCCAAAAGTTGATTGAACTTAACTTCTTGGTGACGTCACATGTTCTCTCCGCAGGGACACTCGTGAGTCGACCCATGACGATAATCGGCAGAGGTCTGGTGACGCCGGCAGCTACGGCCAATCAGAGGAAGCTGAGCGACCCGGGGGGCGGGACCTTCAGGTGAGGTGTTAACTCGTCTGCAGGCTCATTGGTTTATCACGTTAGTCAGTCACCCAGTGCTTCACAGGAGAAGGAATGTTAAAGAATAAGACCCGAAAGCAGCAAAATTAAAGATAAAATAACAGAAATGTTTATTTACAACCAAATGACCAGATTGGTCAGTCATTCTGTGGAGTGTAGATGGACCCTAACATATAAAACCCCTCAGAGACCCAGACCAGTCAGCGGTGTGGTTCAGAGACCCAGACCAGTCAGCGGTGTGGTTCAGAGACCCAGACCAGTCAGCGGTGTGGTTCAGAGATCAGCCAGCAGAGGGCACCACACTAACACTAGCTTCTCCTCCCCTACCATCTCATTCACACTGAAACCTCCACGTTCAATACATGCAGACCTCTACCCTTCACCATACCCCCACATCATCACATACCCTTCACCATACCCCCCACATCATCACATACCCTTCACCATACCCCCACATCATCACATACCCTTCACCATACCCCCACATCATCACATACCCTTCACCATACCCCCACATCATCACATACCCTTCACCATACCCCCCCATCATCACATACCCTTCACCATACCCCCCACATCATCACATACCCTTCACCATACCCCCACATCATCACATACCCTTCACCATACCCCCCATCATCACATACCCTTCACCATACCCCACATCATCACATACCCTTCACCATACCCCCCATCATCACATACCCTTCACCATACCCCCACATCATCACATACCCTTCACCATACCCCCACATCATCACATACCCTTCACCATACCCCCCCATCATCACATACCCTTCACCATGCCCCCCCCATCATCACATACCCTTCACCATACCCCCCACATCATCACATACCCTTCACCATACCCCCACATCATCACATACCCTTCACCATACCCCCACATCATCACATACCCTTCACCATACCCCCACATCATCACATACCCTTCACCATACCCCCACATCATCACATAGCCTTCACCATACCCCCCACATCATCACATACCCTTCACCATACCCCCACATCATCACATAGCCTTCACCATACCCCCCCATCATCACATACCCTTCACCATACCCCCACATCATCACATACCCTTCACCATACCCCCACATCATCACATAGCCTTCACCATACCCCCCCCCATCATCACATACCCTTCACCATACCCCCCCATCATCACATACCCTTCACCATACCCCACATCATCACATACCCTTCACCATACCCCCCATCATCACATACCCTTCACCATACCCCCACATCATCACATACCCTTCACCATACCCCCACATCATCACATACCCTTCACTATACCCCCACATCATCACATACCCTTCAACATACCCCCACATCATCACATACCCTTCACCATACCCCCACATCATCACATACCCTTCACCATAACCCCCATCATCACATACCCTTCACCATACCCCCACATCATCACATACCCTTCACTATACCCCCCATCATCACATACCCTTCACCATACCCCCACATCATCACATACCCTTCACCATGCCCCCACATCATCACATACCCTTCACCATACCCCCACATCATCACATACCCTTCACCATACCCCCACATCATCACATACCCTTCACCATACCCCCCCCATCATCACATACCCTTCACCATACCCCCACATCATCACATACCCTTCACTATACCCCCACATCATCACATACCCTTCACCATACCCCCCATCATCACATACCCTTCACCATACCCCCACATCATCACATACCCTTCACCATACCCCCACATCATCACATACCCTTCACCATACCCCCACATCATCACATAGCCTTCACCATACCCCCACATCATCACATACCCTTCACCATACCCCCCCCATCATCACATACCCTTCACCATACCCCCACATCATCACATACCCTTCACCATACCCCCTCTAATGGTCTCCCGTCCCCTCTGACTGGTTGGTTGTGGTCTCTAAAGGTTTCCTGTCCTCTCTGATTGGTTGGTTGTGGTCTCTAAAGGTTTCCTGTCCTCTCTGATTGGTTGGTTGTGGTCTCTAAAGGTTTCCTGTCCTCTCTGATTGGTTGGTTGTGGTCTCTAAAGGTTTCCTGTCCTCTCTGATTGGTTGGTTGTGGTCTCTAATGGTCTCCTGTCCCCTCTGATTGGTTGGTCGTGGTCTCTAATGGTCTCCTGTCCTCTCTGATTGGTTGGTTGTGGTCTCTAATGGTCTCCTGTCCTCTCTGATTGGTTGGTTGTGGTCTCTAATGGTCTCCTGTCCCCTCTGATTGGTTGGTTGTGGTCTCCAGAGGTCTCCTGTCCCCTCTGATTGGTTGGTTGTGGTTTCTAATGGTCTCCTGTCCCCTCTGACTGGTTGGTTGTGGTCTCTAATGGTCTCCTGTCCTCTCTGATTGGTTGGTTGTGGTCTCTAATGGTCTCCTGTCCTCTCTGTCCCCTCTGACTGTTTGGTTGTGGTCTCTAATGGTCTCCTGTCCTCTCTGTCCTTTCTTACTGGTTGGTTGTGGTCTCTAATGGTCTCCTGTCCTCTCTGATTGGTTGGTTGTGGTCTCTAATGGTCTCCTGTCCTCTCTGATTGGTTGGTTTTGGTCTCTAATTGTCTCCTGTCCTCTCTGATTGGTTGGTTGTGGTCTCTAATGGTCTCCTGTCCTCTCTGATTGGTTGGTTGTGGTCTCTAAAGGTCTCCTGTCCTCTCTGATTGGTTGGTTGTGGTCTCTAATGGTCTCCTGTCCTCTGTGATTGGTTGGTTGTGGTCTGTAATGGTCTCCTGTCCTCTCTGATTGGTTGGTTGTGGTCTCTAAAGGTCTCCTGTCCTCTCTGATTGGTTGGTTGTGGTCTCTAAAGGTCTCCTGTCCTCTCTGATTGGTTGGTTGTGGTCTCTAATGGTCTCCTGTCCTCTCTGATTGGTTGGTTGTGGTCTCTAATTGTCTCCTGTCCTCTCTGATTGGTTGGTTGTGGTCTCTAATGGTCTCCTGTCCTCTCTGATTGGTTGGTTGTGGTCTCTAAAGGTCTCCTGTCCTCTCTGATTGGTTGGTTGTGGTCTCTAATGGTCTCCTGTCCTCTGTGATTGGTTGGTTGTGGTCTGTAATGGTCTCCTGTCCTGTCTGATTGGTTGGTTGTGGTCTCTAAAGGTCTCCTGTCCTCTCTGATTGGTTGGTTGTGGTCTCTAATGGTCTCCTGTCCTCTCTGATTGGTTGGTTGTGGTCTCTAATGGTCTCCTGTCCTCTGTGATTGGTTGGTTGTGGTCTGTAATGGTCTCCTGTCCTCTCTGTCCTTCTCAGAGATGACGATGACATCAACGACGTGGCGTCCATGGCGGGGGTCAACCTCAACGAGGAGAACGCCCGTATCCTAGCAACCAGCTCTGAGCTGGTGGGGACCAAGATCCGCTCGTGTAAAGACGAAGCCTTCCTGCCCCCCGGGCTGCTGCACCGCCGCATCCTGGACACTGGTACTGGCCCCTATGTCCTCTGTCCCCTGTCTCCTTTCCTCTGTCTCCTGTCCTCTGTCCTCTATCTACTATATCCTGTCCTCTGTCTCCTGTACCCTGTCTCCTATCTCCTGTCTCCTGTACCCTGTCCCCTATCTCCTGTCCTCTGTCCTCTATCTACTATATCCTGTCCTCTGTCTCCTGTACCCTGTCTCCTATCTCCTGTCTCCTGTACCCTGTCCCCTATCTCCTGTACCCTGTCCCCTATCTCCTGTACCCTGTCTCCTGTACCCTGTCTCCTATCTCCTGTACCATGTCTCCTATCTCCTGTACCCTGTCTCCTGTCTCCTATCTCCTGTCTCCTCTCTCCTGTACCCTGTCTCCTATCTCATGTCTCCTGTACCCTCTCTCCTGTACCCTCTCTCCTGTACCCTGTCTCCTATCTCCTGTCTCCTATCTCCTGTCTCCTATCTCCTATCTCCTGTACCCTGTCTCCTATCTCCTGTACCCTGTCTCCTATCTCCTGTCCCCTGTCTCCTGTCTCCTATCTCCTGTACCCTGTCTCCTCTCTTCTCTCTCCTGTCTCCTCTCTGGGAAGATGGGGGTGTTAATCTAAAGATGTCTCCTCTCTCGTGTCCTAGCTAGGAAGCTGGGAGTGTTAATCTAAAGATGTCTCCTCTCTCGTGTCCTAGCTAGGAAGCTGGGAGTGTTCATCTAAAGATGTCTCCTCTCTCGTGTCCTAGCTAGGAAGCTGGGAGTGTTAATCTAAAGATGTCTCCTCTCTCGTGTACTAGCTAGGAAGCTGGGAGTCTTAATGTAAAAGATGTCTCCTCTCTCGTGTCCTAGCTAGGAAGCTGGGAGTGTTAATGTAAAAGATGTCTCCTCTCTCGTGTCCTAGCTAGGAAGCTGGGGGTGTTAATGTAAAAGATGTCTCCTCTCTCGTGTCCTAGCTAGGAAGCTGAGGTGTTAATCTAAAGATGTCTCCTCTCGTGTCCTAGCTAGGAAGCTGGGGGTGTTAATGTAAAAGATGTCTGGTGTCCTAGCTAGGAAGCTGAGAGTGTTAATCTAAAGATGTCTCCTCTCTCGTGTCCTAGCTAGGAAGCTGGGGGTGTTAATGTAAAAGATGTCTCCTCTCTCGTGTCCTAGCTAGGAAGCTGGGAGTGTTAATCTAAAGATGTCTCCTCTCTCTTGTCCTAGCTAGGAAGCTGGGAGTGTTAATGTAAAAGATGTCTCCTCTCTCGTGTCCTAGCTAGGAAGCTGAGAGTGTTAATCTAAAGATGTCTCCTCTCTCGTGTCCTAGCTAGGAAGCTGAGAGTGTTAATCTAAAGATGTCTCCTCTCTTGTGTCCTAGCTAGGAAGCTGGGAGTGTTAATGTAAAAGATGTCTCCTCTCTCGTGTCCTAGCTAGGAAGCTTGGGGTGAGTGAGGTCCCTCTGGACGTGGTGAACCTGGTGTCCCACGCCACCCAGTCCCGCCTGCGAGCGCTGCTGGAGAAAGTCTCCGTCGTGGCCCAGCACCGCTCAGACTCTGGCAAGGTGATGACACAGAGATTACACACACACACACACACACACACACACACACACACACACAGACATACACACACACACACACACACACACACACACACACACACACACACACACACACACACAGACACACACACACACACACACACACACACACACACACACACACACACAGATTACACACACACACACACACACACACACAGAGATTACACACACACACACACACACACACACAGACACACACACACACACACACACACACACACACAGAGATTACACACACACACACACACACACACACACACACACACAGAGACACACACACACACACACACAGAGATTACACACACACACACACACACACACACAGATTACACACACACACACACAGGGAGAGACACACACACACACACAGAGAGACATACACACACACACAAACACACAGAGATTACACACACACACACACACACACACACACACACAGACACACACACACACACACACACACACACACACACACACACAGAGATTACACACACACACACACAGAGAGAGACACACACACAGAGAGAGAGACACACACACACACACACACAGAGATTACACACACACAGACACACACCAAAAAGTCTGTAGCAGACGTTGTAAGTCAGGTTTGTGAAGGTTATAACGTCTGTACGTTGTAAGTTAGGTTTGTAAAGGTTATAACGTCTGTACGTTGTAAGTCAGGTTTGTAAAGGTTATAACGTCTGTAGCAGATGTTGTAAGTCAGGTTTGTAAAGGTTATAACGTCTGTAGCAGACGTAAGTCAGGTTTGTGAAGGTTATAACGTCTGTACGTTGTAAGTTAGGTTTGTGAAGGTTATAACGTCTGTAGCAGATGTTGTAAGTCAGGTTTGTAAAGGTTATAACGTCTGTAGCAGACGTAAGTCAGGTTTGTGAAGGTTATAACGTCTGTACGTTGTAAGTCAGGTTTGTAAAGGTTATAACGTCTGTAGCAGATGTTGTAAGTCAGGTTTGTGAAGGTTATAACGTCTGTACGTTGTAAGTCAGGTTTGTAAAGGTTATAACGTCTGTACGTTGTAAGTTAGGTTTGTGAAGGTTATAACGTCTGTACGTTGTAAGTCAGGTTTGTAAAGGTTATAACGTCTGTAACAGACGTAAGTCAGGTTTGTAAAGGTTATAACCTCTGTACGTTGTAAGTTAGGTTTGTGAAGGTTATAACGTCTGTACTTTGTAAGTCAGGTTTGTAAAGGTTATAACGTCTGTAACAGACGTTGTAAGTCAGGTTTGTAAAGGTTATAACGTCTGTACGTTGTAAGTCAGGTTTGTGAAGGTTATAACATCTGTACGTTGTAAGTCAGGTTTGTGAAGGTTATAACGTCTGTACGTTGTAAGTCAGGTTTGTGAAGGTTTTAACGTCTGTAACAGACGTTGTAAGTCAGGTTTGTAAAGGTTATAACGTCTGTACGTTGTAAGTCAGGTTTGTAAAGGTTATAACGTCTGTAGAAGACGTAAGTCAGGTTTGTAAAGGTTATAACGTCTGTACGTTGTAAGTTAGGTTGTTAAAGGTTATAACGTCTGTAGCAGACGTAAGTCAGGTTTGTAAAGGTTATAACGTCTGTAGAAGACGTAAGTCAGGTTTGTAAAGGTTATAACGTCTGTAGCAGACGTAAGTCAGGTTTGTGAAGGTTATAACGTCTGTACGTTGTAAGTCAGGTTTGTAAAGGTTGTAACGTCTGTAGCAGACGTTGTTAGTCAGGTTTGTGAAGGTTATAACGTCTGTACGTTGTAAGTCAGGTTTGTGAAGGTTATAAAGTCTGTACGTTGTAAGTCAGGTTTGTGAAGGTTATAAAGTCTGTAGCAGATATTGTAAGTCAGGTTTGTAAAGGTTATAACGTCTGTAGCAGACGTAAGTCAGGTTTGTGAAGGTTATAACGTCTGTACGTTGTAAGTCAGGTTTGTAAAGGTTATAACGTCTGTAGCAGATGTTGTAAGTCAGGTTTGTAAAGGTTATAACGTCTGTAGCAGACGTAAGTCAGGTTTGTAAAGGTTATAACCTCTGTAGAAGACGTAAGTCAGGTTTGTAAAGGTTATAACGTCTGTAGCAGACGTAAGTCAGGTTTGTGAAGGTTATAACGTCTGTACGTTGTAAGTCAGGTTTGTAAAGGTTATAACGTCTGTAGCAGACGTAAGTCAGGTTTGTGAAGGTTATAACGTCTGTACGTTGTAAGTCAGGTTTGTGAAGGTTATAACGTCTGTACGTTGTAAGTCAGGTTTGTGAAGGTTATAAAGTCTGTACGTTGTAAGTCAGGTTTGTGAAGGTTATAAAGTCTGTAGCAGATGTTGTAAGTCAGGTTTGTAAAGGTTATAACGTCTGTAGCAGACGTAAGTCAGGTTTGTGAAGGTTATAACGTCTGTACGTTGTAAGTCAGGTTTGTAAAGGTTATAACGTCTGTAGCAGATGTTGTAAGTCAGGTTTGTAAAGGTTATAACGTCTGTAGCAGACGTAAGTCAGGTTTGTAAAGGTTATAACGTCTGTACGTTGTAAGTCAGGTTTGTAAAGGTTATAACGTCTGTAGCAGACGTAAGTCAGGTTTGTAAAGGTTATAAGGTCTGTACTTTGTAAGTCAGGTTTGTAAAGGTTATAACGTCTGTAACAGACGTTGTAAGTCAGGTTTGTAAAGGTTATAACGTCTGTAACAGACGTAAGTCAGGTTTGTAAAGGTTATAACGTCTGTACGTTGTAAGTCAGGTTTGTGAAGGTTATAACATCTGTACGTTGTAAGTCAGGTTTGTAAAGGTTATAACGTCTGTAGCAGATGTTGTAAGTCAGGTTTGTAAAGGTTATAACGTCTGTAGCAGACGTTGTAAGTCAGGTTTGTAAAGGTTATAATGTCTGTAACAGACGTAAGTCAGGTTTGTAAAGGTTATAAAGTCTGTACGTTGTAAGTTAGGTTTGTGAAGGTTATAACGTCTGTACTTTGTAAGTCAGGTTTGTAAAGGTTATAACGTCTGTAACAGACGTTGTAAGTCAGGTTTGTAAAGGTTATAACGTCTGTACGTTGTAAGTCAGGTTTGTAAAGGTTATAACGTCTGTAACAGACTTAAGTCAGGTTTGTAAAGGTTATAACGTCTGTACGTTGTAAGTCAGGTTTGTGAAGGTTATAACGTCTGTACGTTGTAAGTCAGGTTTGTGAAGGTTATAACGTCTGTACGTTGTAAGTCAGGTTTGTGAAGGTTATAA
>NC_041338.1:38626866-38671866 GCF_004354835.1 Perca flavescens
GAATCTCTGTTACTAAGGGCTGGTAGTGATGGATCTCTGTTACTAAGGGATCTCTGTTACTAAGGGCTGGTAGTGATGGATCTCTGTTACTAAGGGATCTCTGTTACTAAGGGATCTCTGTTACTAAGGGCTGGTAGTGATGGATCTCTGTTACTAAGGGCTGGTAGTGATGGATCTCTGTTACTAAGGGCTGGTAGTGATGGATCTCTGTTACTAAGGGATCTCTGTTACTAAGGGATCTCTGTTACTAAGGGCTGGTAGTGATGAATCTCTGTTACTAAGGGCTGGTAGTGATGGATCTCTGTTACTAAGATCTCTGTTACTAAGGGCTGGTAGGATCTCTGTTACTAAGGGCTGTTAGTGATGGATCTCTGTTACTAAGGGATCTCTGTTACTAAGGGATCTCTGTTACTAAGGGCTGGTAGTGATGGATCTCTGTTACTAAGGGCTGGTAGTGATGGATCTCTGTTACTAAGGGCTGGTAGTGATGGATCTCTGTTACTAAGGGATCTCTGTTACTAAGGGCTGGTAGTGATGGATCTCTGTTACTAAGGGCTGGTAGTGATGGATCTCTGTTACTAAGGGCTGGTAGTGATGGATCTCTGTTACTAAGGGATCTCTGTTACTAAGGGATCTCTGTTACTAAGGGCTGGTAGTGATGGATCTCTGTTACTAAGGGCTGGTAGTGATGGATCTCTGTTACTAAGGGCTGGTAGTGATGAATCTCTGTTACTAAGGGCTGGTAGTGATGGATCTCTGTTACTAAGGGATCTCTGTTACTAAGGGCTGGTAGTGATGGATCTCTGTTACTAAGGGATCTCTGTTACTAAGGGATCTCTGTTACTAAGGGCTGGTAGTGATGGATCTCTGTTACTAAGGGCTGGTAGTGATGGATCTCTGTTACTAAGGGCTGGTAGTGATGGATCTCTGTTACTAAGGGATCTCTGTTACTAAGGGATCTCTGTTACTAAGGGCTGGTAGTGATGGATCTCTGTTACTAAGGGCTGGTAGTGATGGATCTCTGTTACTAAGGGCTGGTAGTGATGGATCTCTGTTACTAAGGGATCTCTGTTACTAAGGGATCTCTGTTACTAAGGGCTGGTAGTGATGGATCTCTGTTACTAAGGGCTGGTAGTGATGGATCTCTGTTACTAAGGGCTGGTAGTGATGGATCTCTGTTACTAAGGGATCTCTGTTACTAAGGGATCTCTG
This sequence comes from Perca flavescens, assembly GCF_004354835.1. NCBI lineage: Eukaryota > Metazoa > Chordata > Actinopteri > Perciformes > Percidae > Perca > Perca flavescens. The sequence goes on from NC_041338.1 coordinate 38,628,079, forward strand.
TTACTAAGGGCTGGTAGTGATGAATCTCTGTTACTAAGGGCTGGTAGTGATGGATCTCTGTTACTAAGGGATCTCTGTTACTAAGGGCTGGTAGTGATGGATCTCTGTTACTAAGGGATCTCTGTTACTAAGGGATCTCTGTTACTAAGGGCTGGTAGTGATGGATCTCTGTTACTAAGGGCTGGTAGTGATGGATCTCTGTTACTAAGGGCTGGTAGTGATGGATCTCTGTTACTAAGGGATCTCTGTTACTAAGGGATCTCTGTTACTAAGGGCTGGTAGTGATGAATCTCTGTTACTAAGGGCTGGTAGTGATGGATCTCTGTTACTAAGGGATCTCTGTTACTAAGGGCTGGTAGTGATGGATCTCTGTTACTAAGGGATCTCTGTTACTAAGGGATCTCTGTTACTAAGGGCTGGTAGTGATGGATCTCTGTTACTAAGGGCTGGTAGTGATGGATCTCTGTTACTAAGGGCTGGTAGTGATGGATCTCTGTTACTAAGGGATCTCTGTTACTAAGGGCTGGTAGTGATGGATCTCTGTTACTAAGGGCTGGTAGTGATGGATCTCTGTTACTAAGGGCTCTGCTATATAATTTTAATATGATATTTATAAAATAATCAGACCCAAATATAATCTGTGGAAGCTTTAAGCTGTCTCTGTGTGTGTGTCTCTGTGTGTGTGTCTCTGTGTGTGTCTCTGTGTGTGTTTCTGTGTGTGTGTGTGTCTCTGTGTGTGTGTGTGTGTGTGTGTGTGTGTGTGTGTGTGTGTGTGTCTGTGTGTGTGTGTGTGTGTGTGTGTGTGTGTGTGTGTGTGTGTGTGTGTGTGTGTGTGTGTGTCTCTGTGTGTGTGTGTGTCTCTGTGTGTGTGTGTGTGTGTGTGTCTCTGTGTGTGTGTGTGTCTCTGTAATAATATATTTAATAATAGTATTAGTCTGATGTGTAGAAACAGCTGATGTATGAATATATATTTAATAATAATATTAGTCTGATGTGTAGAAACAGCTGATGTATGAATATATATTTAATAATAATATTAGTCTGATATGTAGAAACAGCTGATGTATGAATATATATTTAATAATAATATTAGTCTGATATGTAGAAACAGCTGATGTATGAATATATATTTAATAATAATATTAGTCTGATGTGTAGAAACAGCTGATGTATGAATATATATTTAATAATAATATTAGTCTGATGTGTAGAAACAGCTGATGTATGAATATATATTTAATAATAATATTAGTCTGATATGTAGAAACAGCTGATGTATGAATATATATTTAATAATAATATTAGTCTGATGTGTAGAAACAGCTGATGTATGAATATATATTTAATAATATTAGTCTGATGTGTAGAAACAGCTGATGTATGAATATATATTTAATAATATTAGTCTGATATGTAGAAACAGCTGATGTATGAATATATATTTAAGAGAAGATCACACAGAACGTCAGAAGAGGCTCCACTTTCTTCAGCACAGTTGTGTCTCTGAGTGTGGGTGTCTGTCTGTGTGTCTGAGTGAGTGTGTGTCTCTGAGTGTGTGTGTACCCGTTTTACTATATTCGTGGGGTCCAAAAACCGGGGACTACAGTAACTTGTGGGGTCTGCACAGCCTCGTGGGGACCAAAATGCTGGTCCCCACGAGTTTAAAGGGCTGTTTGAGGGTTAAGACTTGGTTTTAGGATTAGGGTTAGAATTAGGTTATGGTTATGGTGAGGGTAAGGGTTAAGGTTAGGCATTTAGTTGTGATGGTTATGGTGAGGGTAAGGGTTAAGGTTAGGCATTTAGTTGTGATGGTTAAGGTTAGGGTAAGGGTTAAGGTTAGGCATTTAGTTGTGATGGTTATGGTGAGGGTAAGGGTTAAGGTTAGGCATTTAGTTGTGATGGTTAAGGTTAGGGTAAGGGTTAAGGTTAGGCATTTAGTTGTGATGGTTATGGTTAGGGTAAGGGTTAAGGTTAGGCATTTAGTTGTGATGGTTAAGGTGAGGGTAAGGGTTAAGGTTAGACATTTAGTTGTGATGGTTATGGTTAGGTTAAGGGTTAAGGTTAGGCATTTAGTTGTGATGGTTAAGGTTAGGGTAAGGGTTAAGGTTAGGCATTTAGTTGTGATGGTTAAGGTTAGGGTAAGGGTTAAGGTTAGACATTTAGTTGTGATGGTTAAGGTGAGGGTAAGGGTTAAGGTTAGGCATTTAGTTGTGATGGTTAAGGTTAGGGTAAGGGTTAAGGTTAGACATTTAGTTGTGATGGTTAAGGTTAGACATTTAGTTGTGATGGTTAAGGTTAGGGTAAGGGTTAAGGTTAGGCATTTAGTTGTGATGGTTAAGGTTAGGGTAAGGGTTAAGGTTAGGCATTTAGTTGTGATGGTTAAGGTTAGGGTAAGGGTTAAGGTTAGGCATTTAGTTGTGATGGTTAAGGTTAGACATTTAGTTGTGATGGTTAAGGTTAGGGTAAGGGGCTAGGGAATGCATTATGTCAATGACAAGTCCCCACAAAGACAGTAATACAGACGTGTGAGTGTGTGTGTCTCTGTCTCTGAGGGTGTGTATGTGTTTCTGTTTCTGTGAGTGGGTGTGTCTGTGTGTGTGTGTCTCTGTGAGTGGGTGTGTCTCTGTGTGTGTGTGTGTGTGTGTGTGTGTGTGTGTGTGTGTGTCTGTGTGTGTGTGTGTGTGTGTGTGTGTGTGTGTGTGTGTGTGTGTGTGTGTGTGTGTGTGTGTGTGTGTGTGTGTGTGTGTGTGTGTGTGTGTGTGTGTGTGTGTGTGTGTGTGTGTGTGTGTGTGTGTGTGTGTGTGTGTGTGTGTGTGTGTGTCTGTGTGTGTGTCTGTGTGTCTGTGTGTCTGTGTGTCTGTGTGTGTGTGTGTGTGTGTGTGTGTGTGTGTGTGTGTGTGTGTGTGTGTGTGTGTGTGTGTGTGTGTGTGTGTGTGTGTGTTGCCCCGGGGCTGTTGCAGGACTCCCTTCAGCTCCAGGCCTGATCAGGCTTCAGATCCTCCCCCGCCCTGCTGCACCGCCCGGGGCCGCAGCCTATTATGAAAACTCAGTAACTACGCAGCAGCTTTGTTATCCTCTCTGAAAAACACACAGAACATAACCTTATTTAGTTTTCAATCGTCTGAGGCTCAGATTATTATTCTAAGAGTCTGATGACATTATGGGATGGATCCCTACAGAGATAGACCTTTTAGTTAAAGAGTAAGATCCTTTTAGTTTAACATCAAACAGCCCGAAATCACCATCACCAAACTCCACCAGACTCCATGTAAATAATCAGGACTTTTAGCGTGTATAGAGCCAGCATATCTCCACCAGACTCCATGTAAATAATCAGGACTTTTAGCGTGTATAGAGCCAGCATATCTCCACCAGACTCCATGTAAATAATCAGGACTTTTAGTGTGTATAGAGCCAGCATATCTCCACCAGACTCCATGTAAATAATCAGGACTTTTAGCGTGTATAGAGCCAGCATATCTCCACCAGACTCCATGTAAATAATCATGACTTTTAGCGTGTATAGAGCCAGCATATCTCCACCAGACTCCATGTAAATAATCAGGACTTTTAGCGTGTATAGAGCCAGCATATCTCCACCAGACTCCATGTAAATAATCAGGACTTTTAGCGTGTATAGAGCCAGCATATCTCCACCAGACTCCATGTAAATAATCAGGACTTTTAGCGTGTATAGAGCCAGCATATCTCCACCAGACTCCATGTAAATAATCAGGACTTTTTAGCGTGTATAGAGCCAGCATATCTCCACCAGACTCCATGTAAATAATCATGACTTTTAGCGTGTATAGAGCCAGCATATCTCCACCAGACTCCATGTAAATAATCAGGACTTTTTAGCGTGTATAGAGCCAGCATATCTCCACCAGGCTCCATGTAAATAATCAGGACTTTTAGTGTGTATAGAGCCAGCATATCTCCACCAGACTCCATGTAAATAATCATGACTTTTAGCGTGTATAGAGCCAGCATATCTCCACCAGACTCCATGTAAATAATCAGGACTTTTAGCGTGTATAGAGCCAGCATATCTCCACCAGACTCCATGTAAATAATCAGGACTTTTAGTGTGTATAGAGCCAGCATATCTCCACCAGACTCCATGTAAATAATCAGGACTTTTAGCGTGTATAGAGCCAGCATATCTCCACCAGACTCCATGTAAATAATCAGGACTTTTAGCGTGTATAGAGCCAGCATATCTCCACCAGACTCCATGTAAATAATCAGGATTTTTAGCGTGTATAGAGCCAGCATATCTCCACCAGACTCCATGTAAATAATCAGGACTTTTAGCGTGTATAGAGCCAGCATATCTCCACATGTAAATGGGTGAATTAAGGGTTTATTTCAACCAAACCAGAGTGGTGATTGTTGGAACAGTAGAAAGATGAACCAAGACGGCTTTTGATAGTTTTATTTAGTTTCTGTCCACTTTGAATGAAGTGTGTTTTACGATGATAAAAGTCCTGGTTATTTACATGGAGTCTGGTGGAGTTTGGTGATGGTGATTTCGGGGTCTGTTCCATGTTAAACTAAAAGGATCTTACTTTTTAACTAAAAGGTCTATCTCTGTAGGGATCCATCCCATAATGTTGTTAGACTCTTAGAATAATAACCTGCGTCTGTCAGCAGCAACAACAGAACTTTTAGTGACTCTGACTGAATTCCCAGCTGCTCGTTACAGCGTTCTCGCTCCATACTGAACCCATTTAAAAAATGTTGGGGGAATACAGAGTTGAGTTTTAAAGTAACAGCCCCCTGGCTCTGCTGGTGGAGAGAACAGACCCTCGGTTGTCTCTCTGTGGTTTATTTTCAGTGTGTTTATCCCCCGTCAGGTGAGCTGGTTTTGTCCCAGTGATCAGAGCTGTCCTCGGGGTTACCTTGGAGGCTGCGGGACATTTGAGCTGCCTGGGAAGACGCTGAGTCACTGTTTGTACACAGCATAGTGTTGGGAAAGAGGGCTTGTTAGGGCAGCAGCTCGCTGTAGGGCTGGGCGTTACCTGTCACAGGCTGCACACACACCTGAGACATACTGACACACCTGAGACATACACACACACCTGAGACATACTGAAACACCTGAGATATACTGACACACCTGAGACATACTGACACACCTGAGACCTACTGACACACCTGAGACCTACTGACACACCTGAGACATACACACACACCTGAGACATACTGACACACCTGAGACATACACACACACCTGAGACATACACACACACCTGAGATATACACACACACCTGAGACATACTGAAACACCTGAGATATACTGACACACCTGAGACATACTGACACACCTGAGACCTACTGACACACCTGAGACATACTGACACACCTGAGACATACACACACACCTGAGACATACACACACACCTGAGACATACACACACACCTGAGATATACACACACACCTGAGATATACTGACACACCTGAGACATACTGACACACCTGAGACACATACACACACACCTGAGACATACTGACACACCTGAGATATACTGACACACCTGAGATATACTGACACACCTGAGATATACTGACACACCTGAGACATACTGACACACCTGAGACATACTGACACACCTGTGACACACCTGAGACATACTGACACACCTGAGACATACTGACACACCTGAGACATACTGACACACTTGAGACATACTGACACACCTGAGACATACTGACACACCTGAGACATACACACACCTGAGATATACTGACACACCTGAGACATACTGACACACCTGAGACATACTGACACACCTGAGACATACTGACACACCTGAGACATACTGACACACTTGAGACATACTGACACACTTGAGACATACTGACACACCTGAGACATACTGACACACCTGAGACATACTGACACACCTGAGACATACTGACACACCTGAGATATACTGACACACCTGAGACATACTGACACACCTGAGATATACTGACACACCTGAGACATACTGACACACCGGAGACATACACACACACCTGAGACACATACACACACACACCTGAGACATACACACACACACCTGAGACATACACACACACACCTGAGACATACTGACACACCTGAGATATACTGACACACCTGAGACATACTGACACACCTGAGATATACACACACACCTGAGACATACACACACACCTGAGACATACTGACACACCTGAGATATACTGACACACCTGAGACATACTGACACACCTGAGATATACTGACACACCTGAGATATACTGACACACCTGAGACATACTGACACACACCTGAGACATACTGACACACCTGAGATATACTGACACACCTGAGACATACTGACACACACCTGAGACATACTGACACACACCTGAGACATACTGACACACACATGAGACACATACACACACACACCTGAGACATACACACACACCTGAGACATACTGACACACCTGAGATATACTGACACACCTGAGACATACAGACACACCTGAGATATACTGACACACACCTGAGACATACAGACACACCTGAGACATACACACACCCCTAAGACATACACAAAAACACCTGAGACATACACACGCACCTGAGACATACACACGCACCTGAGACATACAGACACACCTGAGACATACAGACACACCTGAGACATACACACGCACCTGAGACATACACAAACACACCTGAGACATACAGACACACCTGAGACATACACAAACGCACCTGAGACATACACAAACACACCTGAGACATACACACGCACCTGAGACATACACACACGCACCTGAGACATACACAGACACACCTGAGACATACACAGACACACCTGAGACATACACAGACACACCTGAGACATACACAGACACACCTGAGACATACACAGACACACCTGAGACATACACACGCACCTGAGACATACAGAGACACACCTGAGACATACACACACACACCTGAGACATACAAACAAACAAATTTGGCCCCCCCATGAGAGAGAGAGAGACATCATGGCTTTCAAACGAGCAAAGTGGTAGTTGGTCAAGAGAAGTGAAGAGTCAGATACAGAGAGATACAGTATTAGGGGACCACTAAGGTCTATATAAAAGAGACTTCAGATACAGTATTAGAGGACCACTAAGGTCTATATAAAAGAGACTTCAGATACAGTATTAGGGACCACTAAGGTCTATATAAAAGAGACTTCAGATACAGTATTAGGGGACCACTAAGGTCTATATAAAAGAGACTTCAGATACAGTATTAGGGGACCACTAAGGTCTATATAAAAGAGACTTCAGATACAGTATTAGAGGACCACTAAGGTCTATATAAAAGAGACTTCAGATACAGTATTAGGGGACCACTAAGGTCTATATAAAAGAGACTTCAGATACAGTATTAGGGGACCACTAAGGTCTATATAAAAGAGACTTCAGATACAGTATTAGGGGACCACTAAGGTCTATATAAAAGAGACTTCAGATACAGTATTAGAGGACCACTAAGGTCTATATAAAAGAGACTTCAGATACAGTATTGGGGGACCACTAAGGTCTATATAAAAGAGACTTCAGATACAGTATTAGAGGACCACTAAGGTCTATATAAAAGAGACTTCAGATACAGTATTAGAGGACCACTAAGGTCTATATAAAAGAGACTTCAGATACAGTATTAGAGGACCACTAAGGTCTATATAAAAGAGACTTCAGATACAGTATTAGAGGACCACTAAGGTCTATATAAAAGAGACTTCAGATACAGTATTAGAGGACCACTAAGGTCTATATAAAAAGACTTCAGACTTCAGATACAGTATTAAAAGAGACTTCAGGGACCACTAAGGCCTATATAAAAGAGACTTCAGATACAGTATTAGAGGACCACTAAGGTCTATATAAAAGAGACTTCAGATACAGTATTAGGGGACCACTAAGGTCTATATAAAAGAGACTTCAGATACAGTATTAGGGGACCACTAAGGCTTTCTGTGGTTGTTTATTGGACGATGATAAAGTGACGGAGCGTGTGAGGAGGAGGACTTTTAAAGACAACATTTGATGAAGTTGTTATGACATCACATCCTGTAAAAGTGTTTAATATCTAACTCCTCCCCCCCCCCCAGGTGGCATCCGGCTCGGCTGCAGGCTCCCCGGCTGCAGCAGCGTCTGCCTCGTCGTCCCGGCAACAGCTGCGTCAGCGAATCACACGAGTTAACCTCAGGGACTTCATCTTCTGTCTGGAGCAGGAACGCTGCACAGCTCGCTCACTCACGCTCTACAAGGCCCTGCTCAAATGATGAGGACTGGACTCCTCCTCCTCCTCCTCAGTGTCTCCTAGCCTCCTCAGTGTCTCCTCTCTCCTCAGAGTGTCTCCTTGCCTCCTCAGAGTGTCTCCTCTCTCCTCAGAGTGTCTCCTCCTTCGGTCCCTGCAGCTCCTTTTAACTTTTGTCTTTTTAACATCTTCAGCTGGTCCCGGAGGCGAGTTTCTGGCTCCGTCTCCACGGCTACGTTTTGATCTTCTGCTGCTTTTTTGTTATCGATCGGCCACGAATGAGTTTCTAAATGAAGTTGGTTTCTGAGTGAAAATGAACTTTATGAAGCCGGTTCCTCGTATGAACTCTAGAGGAGTGGAAACAACTAGAAAATATTCATATTTCAGAAGATGGAATCGGAGAAGTTTGACTTGTTTTTAATCATTAATAATGACTCAAAGTAGTTGGTGAATAATGTAAAAGCTGACTGGATGTGTGTTTGCAGCCCTCAGACCAGAACATTTAGCTTCTGGACCACGTTCTGAGAGTTGGTATGCTTCTGAGAGCTGCAAACATTAATCCAGTTGTTAACTGTTGACTTAAAGGTGCCCTGCCCCACGTATTTCCTGACTTTGTGGTGATGTCTGAAGGTCTACCATGGACTCTGTAACCATGGTTACCTTGTTTCAAGCCATTCTAGCGTGGTGTAGAAAGCCTGCAGGAAGACTCAGCTCCATTTCTGCCAGTTCGATTCAACAAGCTAAGCTGTTTGACTCTGATTGGCTAACAGCTAGCCAATGAGAGCCTGGCTGTCAGAATCCTTTACCCAGCCCAACTGGGCGAGCTCATGAATATTAATGAGCTCAGGCAGCATGATGTCAGACTGACCAGCTGTTGTGATTGGTCTGATTTCTGTTCAGAGACTAGAGCTGACAGAGGAGGTAGCAGTTCATCTTCACATTCACCACACACACACACACACACACACACACACACACACACACACACACACACACACACACACACACACACACACACACACACACACACACACACACACATGCACACACACACACACACACATGGACCTGACAGATTATAAAGGCAGGGCACCTTTAATCTCAGACTGTGTCGAGGTAACACCGGTCGCTTTAAACCTGTCGCAGCTATGAACAGGTGCCTTCAGCATCTCGTCTCCTACCTTCCCTCCTCGTCTCCTACCTTCCCTCCTCGTCTCCTACCTTCCCTCCTCGTCTCCTACCTTCTCTCTTCGTCTCTTACCTTCTCTCCTCGTCTCCTACCTTCTCTCCTCGTCTCCTACCTTCTCTCCTCACTGTCTCCTACCTTCTCTCCTCTCCTACCTACCTTCTCTCCTCACTGTCTCCTACCTTCTCTCTTAGGTCTCCTACCTTCCCTCCTCGTCTCCTACCTTCTCTCCTCGTCTCCTACCTTCTCTCCTCACTGTCTCCTACCTTCTCTCCTCGTCTCCTACCTTCTCCTCCTCTCCTACCTTCTCTCCTCACTGTCTCCTACCTTCTCTCCTCGTCTCCTACCTTCTCTCCTCACTGTCTCCTACCTTCTCTCCTCGTCTCCTACCTTCTCTCCTCGTCTCCTACCTTCTCTCCTCACTGTCTCCTACCTTCTCTCCTCGTCTCATACCTTCTCTCCTCACTGTCTCCTACCTTCTCTCTTCGTCTCCTACCTTCACGCTCAGACACTCAACTCTCACTTTTACATTTTTAAAGTTATCAACCGCGACAGAATCACCAGTTTTATTATCAAGCATCATGTTGTCATCATTTAGTGTGTGTGTGTGTGTGTGTGTGTGTGTGTGTGTGTGTGTGTGTGTGTGTGTGTGTGTGTGTGTGTGTGTGTGTGTGTGTGTGTGTGTGTGTGTGTGTGTGTTAATCATACTGATCAAAAGGTTAAAGGAACAGTTCAACATTTAGATAAATCCCCTTCTTCTCTTTGAGAGTCGCTTGTACAGCTATCTTAGCTTAGCATAAAGACTGGGAACAGCTAGTTTAGCTTAGCATAAAGACTGGGAACAGCTAACTTAGCATAAAGACTGAGAACAGCTAGTTTAGCTTAGCATAAAGACTGGGAACAGCTAACTTAGCATAAAGACTGGGAACAGCTAGTTTAGCTTAGCATAAAGACTGGGAACAGCTAGTTTAGCTTAGCATAAAGACTGGGAACAGCTAGCTTAGCATAAAGACTGAGAACATAGAGCTAAAACAGTCAGAAAGGCTGCTTGCCGCGGCCATCAGTAGCGTTACAAAACTAACTTGTTAACTGGGTGAAAGTATTAAAGTTATACTATATTAGCCTAGCGTTAGCCTAGCGTTAGCCTAGCGTTAGCGAGAGTTAGCCTAGAGTTAGCATAACTTCTGGCTGTAGCTGTATCCCTTTTACAGCCCGTCTCCAAACTGAGATCTGATTCCAAAAGTTGATAAAAACATTGTTAAAAAAAATTTATTCCAAGTTTAAAATCTTTAAAGTAAACTTTGTGTTTCTCTGTTCACAGTCTTTATGCTAAGCTAAGCTAGCTGTTCCCCGTCTTTATGCTAAGCTAAGCTAGCTGTTCCCAGTCTTTATGCTAAGATAAGCTAGCTGTTCCCAGTCTTTGTGCTAAGCTAACTTTTAGCTTCAGAACTAAACGTTGAACTGTCCCTTTAACACAAACTCCTCTCAGTTCTGACGGATCCCACAGGGAGCTGGTTCTCCTGCAGACCGACCCACTCAGGCTCAGACAGCACACAGTCCTCCTCCTCTTCCTCCTCCTCTTCCTCCTCCCACTCAGGCTCAGACAGCACACAGTCCTCCTCCTCTTCCTCCTCCTCTTCCTCCTCCCACTCAGGCTCAGACAGCACACAGTCCTCCTCCTCTTCCTCCTCCTCTTCCTCCTCCCACTCAGGCTCAGACAGCACACAGTCCTGCAGCTCCTCCTCTTCCTCCTCCTCCTCCTCCTCCTCTTCCTCCTCCCACTCAGGCTCAGACAGCACACAGTCCTGCAGCTCCTCCTCTTCCTCCTCCTCCTCCTCTTCCTCCCACTCAGGCTTACAGACAGCACACAGTCCTGCAGCTCCTCCTCTTCCTCCTCCTCCTCCTCCTCTTCCTCCTCCCACTCAGGCTTACAGACAGCACACAGTCCTGCAGCTCCTCCTCTTCCTCCTCCTCCTCCTCCTCTTCCTCCTCCCACTCAGGCTTACAGACAGCACACAGTCCTGCAGCTCCTCCTCTTCCTCCTCCTCCTCTTCCTCCTCCCACTCAGGCTCAGACAGCACACAGTCCTGCAGCTCCTCTTCCTCCTCCTCCCCCCCCCCCCGTGCGACTCTAAAACCTGCGACCTCGTGCTACAGTTCGGTTCTGGAAGTAAGTCCCCCGTTGATTAGGCTGATTTAGATTATTATTATTATTATTATTATTATTATTATATTCTATAAAGTGTGATAAACTGGTCTTGACCTCTGGGTGTGACCTCTGGTGTGACCTCTGGTCTTGACCTCTGGTCTTGACCTCTGGGTGTGACCTCTGGGTGTGACCTCTGGTCTTGACCTCTGGGTGTGACCTCTGGGTGTGACCTCTGGGTGTGACCTCTGGTCTTGACCTCTGGGTGTGACCTCTGTGACCTCTGGGTGTGACCTCTGGTCTTGACCTCTGGGTGTGACCTCTGGGTGTGACCTCTGGGTGTGACCTCTGGTCTTGACCTCTGGGTGTGACCTCTGGTCTTGACCTCTGGTCTTGACCTCTGGGTGTGACCTCTGGGTTTGACCTCTGGTCTTGACCTCTGGGTGTGACCTCTGGGTGTGACCTCTGGTCTTGACCTCTGGGTGTGACCTCTGGGTTTGACCTCTGGTCTTGACCTCTGGGTGTGACCAGCTCGAGACCAGTGTGATGTCAGGACTCAGAGTGACTGCAGGTCTCTCTGGTTAAGAGGAGATCTTTATGGTGAATGAAAGGCTCGATCCCACCAAGTAGCTCATCCAATCAGATCACAGCGTTGACGTCCATGCTGCTGCCAGTTCTGCCGTGGTTTACCTTTTTTTTCTTCTTCTTCTTCTTCTAGTCTGTAGAAAGAGCAGCGTCGGTAGCCTTTGCTCACTAGCGCCTCCTCTGTTCAGGAGAAGACAGCAGCTGGTGAAATCTACAGAGTTTGGAGTAAAACATGTTTTTTGTGACATTTTTCACTGCGTTTCTTTTTTTTTTTTTTTTTTGCCATTTTGTCCCAGTTTCCCCGTTTGTTTGTCCGTAAAGATTTAAAGATGTAATTATGATCCATAAAGTCTGACTCACCTGACCTCAGAGGATATGAAACTAACGTAACCTGGGTTACGCTCGTCTCTTCTTCTGTGAGCGTTCTGACGGTTGATTTGTACTAACGATGTCACGGAGGAAAAACTCCACTACCCACAATCCTAAGCAGCTTATCAGCGACCTCTCTGATTTGCTGCAGCTGGCTGCTGCCGTTTCCAGCGGTTACCAAACCGGTGAACTGAACTCTCTGATCGTTTCTGTAACGTTTTGTAAAATCGCGCCCGAATAAAATCAAGATTTCTTTTATTTTTTGTGTGGAAACAAATGTTTTATGATCCCAATTCTTCTCGGAGCTGCTCAGCTCTAGACTTTAAATTCTTTATATATACACACATCTATAGATTTATTTATATATAATCTATCTATAGATGTGTATATAGAGAGAGAGAGAGATACTGAACGGGGGGAAACACTTCCAGAACCGGCCACATTAAAACAGACGAGCTGTCGGTTTGGTTTCACCGTTTGATGATTTTAAAGAAGAGTGTTTTTGGGAAGGTGTGAATATTGAAGGTTTTTAACCCCCCCCCATATTATGGTCTGTAGCTCTGACTGCTTATTATGGGCTGTACGGTCAGTCAGAAGGACACTATTTATATTTCCTACATTCTGAACTCGATCCTGAAGGTTTCGGGAAGTTTTACAGTCGTTTGTACCTTTGCAAAAAAATATCAATAAAGAAAATAATAAAGAAAAGTTGGGTTTGGTTTCATTCATTCATCTGGAGAGTAATTAACAACTTCATCTCTAACAAGTCAAAAACAACCTCGAAGAAAACGAGGAAGACACGAAAACCTAAAAAAAAACTTGAAACAAACTTCAGAAATACTCCGACATAAACCTTGTAAAAAGTGACAAAAGTTGAAAAATGTGACAAAACGTTAAGTGACAAAAACGTCCAAACAAGTGACGGAAAAACTCTCAAAACTTATATATATATATATATATATATATATATATATATATATATATATATATATATTATTGAAAGTATTGAAAACAAATGACGAAGAGTTAGTCAATGAATCTTTAAACTTTTTTTTTTTTTTTTAAAGTAAACGGGAGGAAAGAGGAAAGGGAGGAAGGAGGGAGGTAGGGAAGGAAGAATATATAATGGAAGGAAGGAAAGAAGACGGTGGGAGGGAAGGAGATGGGAAAGGAAAGAAATGCAAAGAAGCAAAAGAGAGAGAGGAGAGAAGAAACTAGAACATATTCACATTTAACACGCTGACCTCACAGTTTCCCTGTTTTATATAAACTAAATGACTCAGACTGATTAATTATTATTAATCATTATTAATAATTATTAATAGTAGCAGATTAATTTACCAGTTGACTCACTGATTCATCGTGAAGTAAGACTCAGACAGCGGAGAACTTTTTACCTTTTTATCAACTTTTACATGAAAAACAAAGACATTAAATACAAATTTTCTACAAAATCTTATAAAAAGATGTGAAGTGTGTGATGACGTCATCGTCTAGAAGAACAGCGCTGGTCCAACCTGAACCGACCAACAGGATGAGTTATATCACTCGCTGGGCTCTGACTCCATGTTTCCTGTTGTCATGGAAACAACATGTTTCCTGTTGTCATGGAAACAACATGTTTCCTGTTGTCATGGAAACAACAGGTCTGACTGCTCCGCCTGTCACTTCAGAAAGCTGCTCTGAGCTTTTATAAAAAGCTCTGACACACGATTTATAACATGGTGTCATGACTTATAACAGATGTTCCCAGGTCAGTCCAGATGTTCCCGTGTGACCAGATGTTCCAGATGTGACCCAGGTCAGTCCAGATATTCCATATGTGGCCAGGTCAGTCCAGATGTTCCCGTGTGACCAGGTCAGTCCAGATGTTCCATATGTGGCCAGGTCAGTCCAGATGTTCCAGGTCAGTCCAGATGTTCCCGTGTGACCAGGTCAGTCCAGATATTCCCGTGTGACCAGGTCAGTCCAGATGTTCCCGTGTGACCCAGGTCAGTCCAAATGTAACCCAGGTCAGTCCAGATGTTCCAGTGTGACCAGGTCAGTCCAGATGTGACCCAGGTCCGTCCAGATGTTCCCAGGTCAGTCCAGATATTCCCGTGTGACCCAGGTCAGTCCAGATGTGACCCAGGTCAGTCCAGATGTTCCAGATGTGACCAGGTTAGTCCAGATGTTCCAGGTCAGTCCAGATGTTCCAGATGTGACCAGGTTAGTCCAGATGTTCCAGGTCAGTCCAGATGTTCCTGTGTGACCAGATCAGTCCAGATGTTCCTGTGTGACGAGGTCAGTCCAGATGTTCCTGTGTGACGAGGTCAGTCCAGATGTGACCCAGGTCAGTCCAGATGTTCCTGTGTGACCAGGTCAGTCCAGATGTTCCCAGGTCAGTCCAGATGTTCCCAGGTCAGTCCAGATGTTCCCAGGTCAGTCCAGATGTTCCTGTGTGACCAGATCAGTCCAGATGTTCCAGGTTAGTCCAGATGTTCCAGGTCAGTCCAGATGTTCCCGTGTGACCAGATGTTCCAGATGTGACCCAGGTCAGTCCAGATATTCCATATGTGACCCAGGTCAGTCCAGATGTGTCCAGGTCAGTCCAGATGTTCCCGTGTGACCCAGGTCAGTCCAGATGTTCCCGTGTGACCCAGGTCAGTCCAGATGTGACCAGGTCAGTCCAGATGTTCCTGTGTGACCAGGTCAGTCCAGATGTTCCTGTTTGATCCGGACCGGTGTGCTGCTGACCGATGCCTCCCGACCCAACACGTACTCGCTGAACAGAGACGAGTCAACACCTCCACCACAGGAGGCCTTCACACTGAACCCTTTCTGGAACAGACGCTCCAGAACCTGCAGACAGACAGGTTAGAGAGACAGACAGGTTAAAGAGACAGACAGACAGGTTAGAGAGACAGGTTAGAGAGACAGACAGGTTAGAGAGACAGACAGGTTAGAGAGACAGGTTAGAGAGACAGACAGGTTAGAGAGACAGACAGACAGGTTAGAGAGACAGACAGGTTAGAGAGACAGACAGACAGGTTAGAGAGACAGACAGACAGGTTAGAGAGACAGACAGGTTAGAGAGACAGACAGATTAGACAGACAGGTTAGAGAGACAGACAGGTTAAAGAGACAGACAGACAGGTTAGAGAGACAGGTTAGAGAGACAGACAGACAGGTTAGAGAGACAGACAGGTTAGAGAGACAGACAGGTTTGAGAGACAGACAGACAGGTTAGAGAGACAGACAGGTTAGAGAGACAGACAGACAGGTTAGAGAGACAGACAGGTTAGAGAGACAGGTTAGAGAGACAGACAGGTTAGAGAGACAGGTTAGAGAGACAGACAGGTTAGAGACAGACAGACAGGTTAGAGAGACAGGTTAGAGAGACAGACAGGTTAGAGAGACAGACAGACAGGTTAGAGAGACAGACAGACAGGTTAGAGAGACAGACAGGTTAGAGAGACAGACAGATTAGACAGACAGGTTAGAGAGACAGACAGGTTAAAGAGACAGACAGACAGGTTAGAGAGACAGGTTAGAGAGACAGACAGGTTAGAGAGACAGACAGGTTAGAGAGACAGACAGGTTTGAGAGACAGACAGACAGGTTAGAGAGACAGACAGACACATTCCCTGTTTAGATATATTAAAGGTCCCATGACATGGTGCTCTTTGGATGCTTTTATATAGACCTTAGTGGTCCTCTAATACTGTATCTGAAGTCTCTTTTATATAGACCTTAGTGGTCCCCTAATACTGTATCTGAAGTCTCTTTTATATAGACCTTAGTGGTCCTCTAATACTGTATCTGAAGTCTCTTTTATATAGACCTTAGTGGTCCCCTAATACTGTATCTGAAGTCTCTTTATATAGACCTTAGTGGTCCCCTAATACTGTATCTGAAGTCTCTTTTATATAGACCTTAGTGGTCCCTAATACTGTATCTGAAGTCTCTTTTATATAGACCTTAGTGGTCCCTAATACTGTATCTGAAGTCTCTTTATATAGACCTTAGTGGTCCCCTAATACTGTATCTGAAGTCTCTTTATATAGACCTTAGTGGTCCCCTAATACTGTATCTGAAGTCTCTTTTATATAGACCTTAGTGGTCCCTAATACTGTATCTGAAGTCTCTTTTATATAGACCTTAGTGGTCCCTAATACTGTATCTGAAGTCTCTTTTATATAGACCTTAGTGGTCCCTAATACTGTATCTGAAGTCTTTTATATAGACCTTAGTGGTCCCTAATACTGTATCTGAAGTCTCTTTATATAGACCTTAGTGGTCCCCTAATACTGTATCTGAAGTCTCTTTATATAGACCTTAGTGGTCCCCTAATACTGTATCTGAAGTCTCTTTTATATAGACCTTAGTGGTCCCCTAATACTGTATCTGAAGTCTCTTTTATATAGGCCTTAGTGGTCCTCTAATACTGTATCTGAAGTCTCTTTTATATAGACCTTAGTGGTCCCCTTTTAATACTGTATCTGAAGTCTCTTTATATAGACCTTAGTGGTCCCCTAATACTGTATCTGAAGTCTCTTTTATATAGGCCTTAGTGGTCCTCTAATACTGTATCTGAAGTCTCTTTTATATAGACCTTAGTGGTCCCCCTAATACTGTATCTGAAGTCTCTTTATATAGACCTTAGTGGTCCTCTAATACTGTATCTGAAGTCTCTTTATATAGACCTTAGTGGTCCTCTAATACTGTATCTGAAGTCTCTTTTATATAGACCTTAGTGGTCCTCTAATACTGTATCTGAAGTCTCTTTTATATAGACCTTAGTGGTCCCCTAATACTGTATCTGAAGTCTCTTTTATATAGACCTTAGTGGTCCCCTAATACTGTATCTGAAGTCTCTTTTATATAGACCTTAGTGGTCCCCTAATACTGTATCTGAAGTCTCTTTTATATAGACCTTAGTGGTCCCCTAATACTGTATCTGAAGTCTCTTTTATATAGACCTTAGTGGTCCCCTAATACTGTATCTGAAGTCTCTTTTATATAGACCTTAGTGGTCCCCTAATACTGTATCTGAAGTCTCTTTTATATAGACCTTAGTGGTCCCCTAATACTGTATCTGAAGTCTCTTTTATATAGACCGTCCCCTAATAGTGGTCCCCTAATACTGTATCTGAAGTCTCTTTTATATAGGCCTTAGTGGTCCCCTAATACTGTATCTGAAGTCTCTTTTATATAGTGTGTAGTGTAGTACCTGTACTTTTGAGGCGGCAGTATAGTGTGTGTGTAGTGTGTGTGTACTGTGTGTGTAGTGTGTACTGTGTGTGTATTGTGTGTGTACTGTGTGTGTACTGTGTGTGTAGTGTGTGGTGTGGTGTAGTACTGTAGTGTAGTACCTGTACTGAGTTGAGGTGGCAGTATACTGTGTGTAGTGTGTAGTGTAGTGTAGTACTGTGTGTGTAGTGTGTGTGTAGTGTGTACTGTGTGTGTAGTGTGTACTGTGTGTGTAGTATGTAGTACTGTAGTGTAGTACCTGTACTGAGTTGAGGTGGCAGTATACTGTGTGTAGTGTGTAGTGTAGTGTAGTACTGTGTGTGTAGTGTGTGTGTAGTGTGTACTGTGTGTGTAGTGTGTACTGTGTGTGTAGTATGTAGTACTGTAGTGTAGTACCTGTACTGAGTTGAGGTGGCAGTATACTGTGTGTGTACTGTGTGTGTGTAGTGTGTACTGTGTGTGTGTAGTGTGTACTGTGTGTGTGTGTAGTGTAGTGTAGTGTGTACTGTGTGTGTAGTACGTAGTACTGTAGTGTAGTGTAGTACTGTAGTGTAGTACCAGTACTGAGTTGAGGTGGCAGTATATTCTGTGTGTACTGTGTGTGTAGTGTAGTGTAGTACTGTAGTGTAGTACTGTAGTGTAGTACCTGTACTGAGTTGAGGTGGTAGTATACTGTGTGTGTAGTGTGTGTGTACTGTGTGTGTGTAGTGTGTACTGTGTAGTGTACTGGTACTGTGTGTAGTGTAGTGTAGTACTGTAGTGTAGTACTGTAGTGTAGTACTGTAGTGTAGTACCTGTACTGAGTTGAGGTGGCAGTATACTGTGTGTGTACTGTGTGTGTAGTATGTAGTACTGTAGTGTAGTACCTGTACTGAGTTGAGGTGGCAGTATACTGTGTGTGTACTGTAGTACTGCAGTGTAGTACTGCAGTGTAGTACCTGTACTGAGTTGAGGTGGCAGTATACTGTGTGTGTAGTGTGTGTGTGTGTAGTGTGTAGTGTGTACTGTGTGTGTAGTATGTAGTACTGCAGTGTAGTACCTGTACTGAGTTGAGGTGGCAGTATACTGTGTGTGTACTGTGTGTGTAGTATGTAGTACTGTAGTGTAGTACCTGTACTGAGTTGAGGTGGCAGTATACTGTGTGTGTAGTGTGTGTGTGTAGTGTGTAGTGTGTACTGTGTGTGTAGTATGTAGTACTACAGTCTAGTACCTGTACTGAGTTGAGGTGGCAGTATACTGTGTGTGTAGTGTGTGTGTGTGTGTGTAGTGTGTGTGTGTAGTGTGTACTGTGTGTGTACTGTAGTACTGCAGTGTAGTACCTGTACTGAGTTGAGGTGGCAGTATACTGTGTGTGTAGTGTGTGTGTGTAGTGTGTAGTGTGTACTGTGTGTGTAGTGTGTGTGTGTAGTGTGTAGTGTGTACTGTGTGTGTACTGTGTGTGTACTGTGTGTGTGTAGTGTGTGTGTAGTGTGTACTGTAGTACTGCAGTGTAGTACCTGTACTGAGTTGAGGTGGCAGTATACTGTGTGTGTAGCGTGTAGTACTGCAGTGTAGTACTGTAGTACCTGTACTGAGTTGAGGTGGCAGTATAGTGTGTGTGTGTAGTGTGTACTGTGTGTGTACTGTAGTACTGCAGTGTAGTACCTGTACTGAGTTGAGGTGGCAGTATACTGTGTGTGTAGTGTGTGTGTGTAGTGTGTAGTGTGTACTGTGTGTGTGTAGTGTGTAGTGTGTACTGTGTGTGTACTGTGTGTGTGTAGTGTGTGTGTAGTGTGTACTGTAGTACTGCAGTGTAGTACCTGTACTGAGTTGAGGTGGCAGTATACTGTGTGTGTAGTGTGTAGTACTGCAGTGTAGTACTGCAGTGTAGTACTGTAGTACCTGTACTGAGTTGAGGTGGCAGTATAGTGTGTGTGTGTAGTGTGTACTGTGTGTGTACTGTAGTACTGCAGTGTAGTACCTGTACTGAGTTGAGGTGGCAGTATAGTGTGTATGTGTAGTGTGTACTGTGTGTGTACTGTAGTACTGCAGTGTAGTACCTGTACTGAGTTGAGGTGGCAGTATACTGTGTGTGTGTGTAGTGTGTAGTGTGTACTGTGTGTGTACTGTGTGTGTGTAGTGTGTAGTGTGTACTGTGTGTGTACTGTGTGTGTGTAGTGTGTACTGTAGTACTGCAGTGTAGTACCTGTACTGAGTTGAGGTGGCAGTATACTGTGTGTGTAGTGTGTAGTACTGCAGTGTAGTACTGCAGTGTAGTACTGTAGTACCTGTACTGAGTTGAGGTGGCAGTATAGTGTGTGTGTGTAGTGTGTACTGTGTGTGTACTGTAGTACTGCAGTGTAGTACCTGTACTGAGTTGAGGTGGCAGTATAGTGTGTATGTGTAGTGTGTACTGTGTGTGTACTGTAGTACTGCAGTGTAGTACCTGTACTGAGTTGAGGTGGCAGTATACTGTGTGTGTAGTGTGTACTGTGTGTGTACTGTGTGTGTGTAGTGTGTAGTGTGTACTGTGTGTGTACTGTGTGTGTGTAGTGTGTGTGTAGTGTGTACTGTAGTACTGCAGTGTAGTACCTGTACTGAGTTGAGGTGGCAGTATACTGTGTGTGTAGTGTGTAGTACTGCAGTGTAGTACTGTAGTACCTGTACTGAGTTGAGGTGGCAGTATAGTGTGTATGTGTAGTGTGTACTGTGTGTGTACTGTAGTACTGCAGTGTAGTACCTGTACTGAGTTGAGGTGGCAGTATACTGTGTGTGTAGTGTGTAGTGTGTAGTGTGTACTGTGTGTGTACTGTAGTACTGCAGTGTAGTACTGTAGTGTAGTACTGCAGTGTAGTACTGTAGTGTAGTACCTGTACTGAGTTGAGGTGGCAGTATACTGTGTGTGTGTGTGTGTGTGTGTGTAGTGTGTACTGTGTGTGTACTGTGTGTGTGTAGTGTGTACTGTGTGTACTGTGTGTGTGTAGTGTGTAGTGTGTGTGTAGTGTGTACTGTAGTACTGCAGTGTAGTACCTGTACTGAGTTGAGGTGGCAGTATACTGTGTGTGTAGTATGTAGTACTGTAGTGTAGTACCTGTACTGAGTTGAGGTGGCAGTATACTGTGTGTGTAGTATGTAGTACTGTAGTGTAGTACCTGTACTGAGTTGAGGTGGCAGTATACTGTGTGTGTAGTATGTAGTACTGTAGTGTAGTACTGTAGTACCTGTACTGAGTTGAGGTGGCAGTATAGTGTGTGTGTGTAGTGTGTACTGTGTGTGTACTGTAGTACTGCAGTGTAGTACCTGTACTGAGTTGAGGTGGCAGTATACTGTGTGTGTAGTGTGTAGTGTGTACTGTGTGTGTACTGTAGTACTGCAGTGTAGTACTGTAGTGTAGTACTGCAGTGTAGTACTGTAGTGTAGTACCTGTACTGAGTTGAGGTGGCAGTATACTGTGTGTGTAGTGTGTGTGTGTGTGTAGTGTGTAGTGTGTACTGTGTGTGTACTGTGTGTGTGTAGTGTGTACTGTGTGTACTGTGTGTGTGTAGTGTGTAGTGTGTGTGTACTGTAGTACTGCAGTGTAGTACCTGTACTGAGTTGAGGTGGCAGTATACTGTGTGTGTAGTATGTAGTACTGTAGTGTAGTACCTGTACTGAGTTGAGGTGGCAGTATACTGTGTGTGTAGTATGTAGTACTGTACTGTAGTACCTGTACTGAGTTGAGGTGGCAGTATACTGTGTGTGTAGTATGTAGTACTGTAGTGTAGTACTGTAGTACCTGTACTGAGTTGAGGTGGCAGTATACTGTGTGTGTGTAGTGTGTAGTGTAGTACTATAGTGTAGTACTGTACTGTAGTACCTGTACTGAGTTTAGGTGGCAGTATAGTGTGTGTGTGTAGTGTGTGTGTGTACTGTGTGTGTAGTGTGTACTGTAGTGTAGTACCTGTACTGTGTGTTGTGTGTGTAGTGTGTGTGTGTGTGTGTGTACTGTGTGTGTGTGTACTGTGTGTAGTACTGCAGTGTGTAGTGTAGTACCTGTACTGAGTTGAGGTGGCAGTATACTGTGTGTGTGTGTAGTATGTAGTACTGTAGTGTAGTACCTGTACTGTAGACTGTTGAGGTGGCAGTATACTGTGTGTGTAGTATGTAGTACTGCAGTGTAGTACCTGTACTGAGTTGAGGTGGCAGTATACTGTGTGTGTAGTATGTAGTACTGTAGTGTAGTACTGTAGTACCTGTACTGAGTTGAGGTGGCAGTATACTGTGTGTGTGTAGTGTGTACTGTAGTACTGCAGTGTAGTACCTGTACTGAGTTGAGGTGGCAGTATACTGTGTGTGTAGTATGTAGTACTGTACTGTAGTACCTGTACTGAGTTGAGGTGGCAGTATACTGTGTGTGTAGTATGTAGTACTGTACTGTAGTACCTGTACTGAGTTGAGGTGGCAGTATACTGTGTGTGTAGTATGTAGTACTGTAGTGTAGTACTGTAGTACCTGTACTGAGTTGAGGTGGCAGTACCCGTTGAGGGGGAACCGGATCACGTGAGTGGGGTCCTGGTTCCAGCCGGCGCTGAGCGAGTGGACCATGACGTCTCCGGTCTCGGGGAAGACCTCCTCGATCAGGATCTTCTCTCCGCTCAGCGCGATCCTCTCGCCCAGATCGGGCGCCACGCGCACCACCAGCACCTCGAGGGGCGCCGCCCGGCGCGCCTGGCGCTCCGCCTGCCACCGGTCCAACTCCCCCAGCATCGGAGCCAGCTGGTAGAACCGGGCCTCCTCATACAGCTGCCTGAAGTCCTGGAGGAGAGACAGACAGGTTAGAGACAGACAGACAGGTTAGAGACAGACAGACAGACAGGTTAGAGACAGACAGACAGACAGGTTAGAGACAGACAGACAGACAGGTTAGAGACAGACAGGTTAGAGACAGACAGACAGACAGACAGGTTAGAGACAGACAGACAGGTTAGAGACAGACAGACAGGTTAGAGACAGGACAGACAGACAGACAGACAGGTTAGAGACAGAGAGACAGGTTAGAGACAGATAGACAGACAGGTTAGAGACAGACAGACAGGTTAGAGACAGACAGACAGGTTAGAGACAGACAGCATCGGAGCCAGCTGGTAGAACCGGGCCTCCTCATACAGCTGCCTGAAGTCCTGGAGGAGAGACAGACAGGTTAGAGAAAGACAGACAGGTTAGAGACAGACAGACAGACAGACAGGTTAGAGACAGACAGGTTAGAGACAGACAGACAGACAGGTTAGAGACAGACAGACAGACAGGTTAGAGACAGAGAGACAGGTTAGAGACAGATAGACAGACAGGTTAGAGACAGACAGACAGGTTAGAGACAGACAGACAGGTTAGAGACAGATAGACAGACAGGTTAGAGACAGACAGACAGGTTAGAGACAGACAGACAGACAGGTTAGAGACAGACAGACAGGTTAGAGACAGACAGACAGACAGGTTAGAGACAGACAGACAAGTTAGAGACAGACAGACAGACAGGTTAGAGACACGCAGACAGACAGGTTAGAGACAGACAGCATCGGAGCCAGCTGGTAGAACCGGGCCTCCTCATAGAGCTGCCTGAAGTCCTGGAGGAGAGACACGCAGACAGACAGACAGACAGGTCAGAGACAGAAAAACAGGCTAGAGACAGACAGACAGGTTAGAGACAGACAGACAGGTTAGAGACAGACAGCATCGGAGCCAGCTTATAGAAACGAGCCTCCTCATACAGCTGCCTGAAGTCCTAGAGGAGAGACACGCAGACAGACAGACAGGTCAGAGACAGAAAAACAGGTTAGAGACAGACAGGTCAGAGACAGACAGACAGGTTAGAGACAGACAGTTACCTGGAAGTCTTCGGGCAGCAGCAGCTTGCAGGTGCGCAGGAAGCTGAGGATGTAGCGGAAGATGTCTCCGTCTCTGTCGATGAAGTAGTGCTGCTTCAGACTGTCCAACACGATGGGCTCCGTGCCATTAAACAGACGCCCGATCCTGCAGAGACACAGACAGACAGACACAGACAGAGAGACAGACAGAGAGACAGACAGACACAGACAGACAGACAGAGACACAGACAGACAGACACAGAGAGAGAGACAGACAGAGAGACACAGAGGGAGAGACAGACAGAGAGACACAGAGAGAGAGACACGGAGAGAGAGACAGACAGAGACACAGAGAGAGAGACAGACAGAGAGACACAGAGAGAGAGACAGACAGAGACACAGAGAGAGAGACACAGAGAGAGAGAGACAGACAGAGACAGACAGACACAGAGAGAGAGACAGACAGAGACACAGACAGACAGACACAGACAGAGAGACAGAGACACAGACAGAGAGACACAGAGACAGAGAGACACAGAGACAGACAGAGACACAGACAGACACAGAGAGAGACAGAGACACAGACAGAGAGACACACAGACAGAGAGACACACAGACAGAGAGACACAGAGACAGACAGAGACACAGACAGACACAGAGAGAGAGACAGACAGAGACACAGACAGACAGACACAGACAGAGAGACAGACAGAGACACAGACAGAGAGAGACAGACAGAGACACAGACAGACAGACACAGAGAAAGAGACAGACAGAGACACAGAGACACAGACAGACAGACACAGAGAGAGAGACAGACAGAGACACAGACAGACAGACACAGAGAGAAAGACAGACAGAGACAGACATAGACACAGACAGACACAGAGAGAGAGACAGACAGAGAGACAGACATAGACACAGACAGACACAGAGAGAGAGACAGACAGAGAGACAGACAGAGACACAGACACAGAGAGAGAGACAGACAGAGACACAGACAGAGAGACAGACAGACAGAGACACAGACAGAGACACAGACAGAGAGACAGACAGACAGAGACACAGACAGAGACACACAGACAGAGACACAGACAGAGAGACAGAGAGACAGAGAGAGACACATTTAGAGTCGTTAATTAATTAAAATCCATATTGCATTAGTTTTATTAGACAGATAAACCAATCAGGTTGATATCTAATGAGACTGTTACTATGTTAGCCTAAAGGGGGGGTACCTGGACTCAGGGTACTTTGGGGGGGGGATGTTACCTGGACTCAGGTTACTTTGGGGGGGGTGTTACCTGGACTCAGGTTACTTTGGGGGTGTTACCTGGACTCGGGGTACTTTGGGGGGTGTTACCTGGACTCGGGGTACTTGGGGGGGGGGGGGGGGGGTGTTACCTGGACTCAGGGTACTTGGTGAGCGTGGCCAAGCTGCTGGTGTACATGTGCCCCCCCACGTCGATGTGCACGGGGGCGTTGGCCTTGGTCAGCTGGGCGGCGGACGGGATGCCCTGAGGGGGGGTCAGGGGGGACACGGGGGAACGGCTCAGAGACATCCGGGACATGCTCCGCCCCTCCTGGGACAGAAAACAACAGGTAAAGACAGGTAGCATCAGGTAACAACAGGTAGCAACAGGTAACATCAGGTAACAACAACAGGTAACATCAGGTAACAACAGGTAACAACAGGTAACAACAGGTAACATCAGGTAACAACAACAGGTAACAACAGGTAGCATCAGGTAACAACAACAGGTAACAACAGGTAGCATCAGGTAACAACAGGTAACATCAGGTAACATCAGGTAACATCAGATAACAACAGGTAACAACAGGTAACATCAGGTAACAACAACAGGTAACAACAGGTAACATCAGGTAACAACAACAGGTAACAACAGGTAACATCAGGTAACATCAGGTAACAACAGGTAACAACAGGTAACAACAGGTAACAACAGGTAACAACAACAGGTAACAACAGGTAGCATCAGGTAACAACAGGTAGCATCAGGTAACATCAGGTAACAACAGGTAACATCAGGTAACAACAGGTAACATCAGGTAACAACAACAGGTAACAACAGGTAACAACAGGTAACAACAACAGGTAACAACAGGTAGCATCAGGTAACAACAACAGGTAACAACAGGTAGCATCAGGTAACAACAGGTAACATCAGGTAACATCAGGTAACAACAGGTAACATCAGGTAACAACAACAGGTAACAACAGGTAACATCAGGTAACAACAACAGGTAACAACAGGTAGCATCAGGTAACAACAGGTAACATCAGGTAGCATCAGGTAACAACAGGTAACAACAGGTAACAACAGGTAACATCAGGTAACAACAACAGGTAACAACAGGTAGCATCAGGTAACAACAGGTAGCATCAGGTAACATCAGGTAACAACAGGTAACATCAGGTAACAACAGGTAACAACAGGTAACATCAGGTAACAACAACAGGTAACAACAGGTAGCATCAGGTAACAACAGGTAACAACAGGTAGCATCAGGTAACAACAGGTAGCATCAGGTAACATCAGGTAACAACAACAGGTAACAACAGGTAGCATCAGGTAACAACAGGTAACATCAGGTAACAACAGGTAGCATCAGGTAACAACAGGTAGCATCAGGTAACATCAGGTAACAACAGGTAACATCAGGTAACAACAGGTAACAACAGGTAACATCAGGTAACAACAACAGGTAACAACAGGTAGCATCAGGTAACAACAGGTAGCATCAGGTAACAACAACAGGTAACATCAGGTAACAACAGGTAGCATCAGGTAACAACAGGTAACATCAGGTAACAACAGGTAACAACAGGTAACAACAGGTAGCATCAGGTAACAACAGGTAACATCAGGTAACAACAGGTAACAACAACAGGTAACATCAGGTAACAACACGTAACAACAGGTAACATCAGGTAACAACAGGTAGCATCAGGTAACAACAACAGGTAACATCAGGTAACAACAGGTAGCATCAGGTAACAACAGGTAACATCAGGTAACAACAGGTAACATCAGGTAACATCAGGTAACAACAGGTAACATCAGGTAACAACAGGTAACAACAGGTAGCATCAGGTAACAACAGGTAACATCAGGTAACAACAGGTAACAACAGGTAACAACAGGTAGCATCAGGTAACAACAACAGGTAACAACAGGTAGCAACAGGTAACAACAGGTAACAACAGGTAGCATCAGGTAACAACAGGTAGCATCAGGTAACATCAGGTAACAACAACAGGTAACAACAGGTAGCATCAGGTAACAACAGGTAACATCAGGTAACAACAGGTAGCATCAGGTAACAACAGGTAACATCAGGTAACAACAGGTAGCATCAGGTAACAACAGGTAGCATCAGGTAACAACAGGTAGCATCAGGTAACATCAGGTAACAACAGGTAACATCAGGTAACAACAGGTAACAACAGGTAACATCAGGTAACAACAACAGGTAACAACAGGTAGCATCAGGTAACAACAGGTAACATCAGGTAACAGGTAACAACAACAGGTAACATCAGGTAACATCAGGTAACAACAGGTAGCATCAGGTAACAACAGGTAACATCAGGTAACAACAGGTAACAACAGGTAGCATCAGGTAACAACAGGTAACATCAGGTAACAACAGGTAACAACAACAGGTAACATCAGGTAACATCAGGTAACAACACGTAACAACAGGTAACATCAGGTAACAACAGGTAGCATCAGGTAACAACAACAGGTAACATCAGGTAACAACAGGTAGCATCAGGTAACAACAGGTAACATCAGGTAACATCAGGTAACAACAGGTAACAACAGGTAACATCAGGTAACAACAGGTAACAACAGGTAGCATCAGGTAACAACAGGTAGCATCAGGTAACAACAGGTAACATCAGGTAACAACAGGTAACAACAGGTAACAACAGGTAACATCAGGTAACAACAGGTAACAACAGGTAACATCAGGTAACAACAGGTAACATCAGGTAACAACAGGTAACATCAGGTAACAACAGGTAACAACAGGTAACATCAGTTACTTATCCAAGTCTCTGTGCGTTACTATTTGTCATTTTCCTTAGTAAAAATATATATTTTAGCTTTCTTCTTGCATCTCGGGGAGTGAAGTCACGTTTTCAGCGTGAGGACAGCTCACGTTACCACGCAGAGACACAAACGTAAACAACAATGGAGGGAGGAGAGAGATGGAGATCCAGTCACTATTTAGAGTTTATGTCAGCTAAAGACGGCAGTATTAAGGCTGGTTGTTCACTCTGTGCTGGTGGAGACTACATCACATCTGAAGAACCATTTGGAGTCGCAGCGCTGCAGTCAAACCTACAGAGCAAGTCCCAGCAGGTGGAGCGAAGCAGAGAGCAGGAGGCCCCCCCACCACCCAAACAACTAAAGCTGGACTCCAGTGATAAACCAGTAAGGGGGGGAGAGTTGAAGAAGTTGTTGGGTCAGTATGTTGTAGAGGAAATGCTGCCCCTTAAACACAGCTGACTGGCTCTCTTTGGTGCCATAATGAACCAGATCCTACTACTGGCCACGCTGAGCTGCCTCACAGTAAACCGGTTGTCATGGTTATGTTGAGGCTGGGGGGGGGTTGTCGGCAGCTGCTGAATGTAATAATAAAGTAACTTGTAATCTAACTTCGTTACTTTTAAAATCAAGTAATCTGTAAAGTAACTAAGTTACTTTTTCAAAGTAACTGTGGCAACACTGATCACAACACAGTTTAACATTTATTCTAAGTTTATGTCACTTTATTTCAACGTTTGTCACTTTTATGTTTTAAATGTGAACCGTTCCCTCCCCTCACTGCGTTAGATGGATGACTCGCTTCACCAGGCTCGAAATCTGGAACTTTCCCTCTTTACCATTTAGCCAGAGCCGGTTCAGAGCCACTAAACCCAGCACCAGTGCAGTAAACGTGTGTTCATGGAGGGCAGTACAGAGTCCTGAAGAAACAGAGGCTGGTGATGCCCTAGGGGGGGGATTACTTGACTCCCCTCCCCCCCCTCCCTCTGGGTTGTAAAGAAGAGCTCTGGAGCATGAAAGGTGAACAGGAGGCGGCTGCAGCTTTCAGTCTGCCCCGCGGCCGATACATGCCCTGGGACAAACTGACAAACACTGCTCCCTGTCTGTCTGTCTAACCTGTCTGTCTGTCTGTCTCTCTGTCTGTCTGTCTCTCTGTCTGTCTGTCTGTCTTCTCCTGCTCCACCAGACTCGGTGTTAAAAATCACAGGAAATAACAGAGTGCCCGTCCCTGCTGATTACAGACAGACACGCGGTATAATCATCTTCATAACTTCAGGGTCTTTAAATCTGGACTCCAAAAGGTCAACAAAAAAATGTCAAATAAATCCAGAGACTCCGTTTGATTGACAGGTTTGTTAAATACACAGCTGATGGTGAAAGTGAACGGACTTGTTAATACTTTAACTGGACCGACCTGCTTCAGCGTGTGTGTGGAAAAATAGCTGTCGCTTGTTTGGAAACAACACCACACGCCAGACTCCGTTAACGAAACTGAACATTTAAAGCGGCCTTGCTAAATGGCAGACGTTAAGCCTCACCTTGCCCTGATTTGACAGCTTTTCTCTGTAGTGTACGGCCTTCTGCTTCATTCGGGTTATGAATATGTCTATAAACTAAAACTTATTTCGGATATTTATCTACGTTTAGGCTAACACAGAGTCACATCGGAGCTACGTACCGCTCAACACGGCGTGTTTGAGGGGTAAAGATAGCCGGAAAAACAGGCGAGCCAGCAAGAAAAGTCCAAGTTTTGTTGAAAACCCTTCTGCTTCTGAACACTTGGTGTATGCCGAATTAGACACTGTTTTCATACAACCACAACACATATCAAGCGTTTCAGTATCTGTCATATATCAGTGTGCCAATACCAACGAAGACTTAAAACAGTCATATTTTAAATGGAATTCGTTAACACAGCGCATATCGTTCTCAGTCGAAACCCCGGCGAATGTAATGGGGATTTTCAGGGTTTTCTACATCGTAATAGTTGACGTAGCGTGTTGTGTTCTTACCTGAGAAGATACCGACACAGAAGACATGGAGACCGGCGTGCGTCTGCTCCGTTCCCGGGGTCTAAATGTTAAGATACCGGTCCAGAAGCAGCTGAACAAGGCTGTGCGGGTCTCCTCTGAGAGAATAAAGAGGAGGGCTGATTCCTAAAGTTGCCCCCGGCTCTTCAGACCCCCCGGGGCGGGATTAGGCTTCAGTAAAGCGCGCGGCTCGTTTCTTCTCTCCAGTTGTCGAACCGAGCAGAGAAAAGCAGACATGTATTTTAACAAGAATTCAACGTCGTTGTGTTCGGTGATGACTCGCGCAGCCGCCCTCTCTCTTCTTCTGTCTCTAATATTTCAGTAACATCAACCATCCCCGTGGCTCCGGAGCCCGGTGACGTGTGTCGTCACGCATGATGCCGCTCGCGCTGCAGCCGCCCGCGGACAGACGCGCCATTTCAATTAGTGCGCGCTGCGAGATGGAGATGTGCGCCGGAGGGGAGCGCGCACACACCCGTTTTATTTTTTAACTATTTGTGTCCCTGTGGTGTCTAAAGACGTCACTAGATGTTACATCTTATTTAGTTTTTCTGTTTTTATCATTTTTAATGAAAAAGTGGTGCTGCACAAACTCAACTGCTACTGTGTGTGTGTGTGTCTGTGTGTGTGTCTCTGTGTGTGTGTGTGTGTGTGTGTGTGTGTGTGTGTGTGTGTGTGTGTGTGTGTGTGTGTGTGTCTGTGTGTGTGTCTGTGTGTGTGTGTGTGTGTGTGTGTGTGTGTGTGTGTGTGTGTGTGTGTGTGTGTGTGTGTGTGTGTGTGTGTCTGTCTGTGTGTGTGTGTGTGTCTGTCTGTGTGTGTGTGTTTCTGTGTGTGTGTCTGTCTGTGTGTGTGTCTGTCTGTGTGTGTGTGTGTGTGTGTGTGTGTGTGTGTCTGTCTGTGTGTGTGTCTGTCTGTGTGTGTGTGTGTGTGTGTGTGTGTGTGTGTGTGTGTGTGTGTGTGTGTGTGTGTGTGTGTGTGTGTGTGAGTATGTGTGTCTGTCTGTGTCTGTGTCTGTCTGTGTGTGTGTGTGTGTGTGTGTGTGTGTGTGTGTGTGTGTGTGTCTTTATACCTTTTTTCTTTTCTGTACAGTCTTTGGTCAGATGAATGTGTGTTTAAATCTGCTCTAGAAATAAACTTAACTGAAAGTTAACATAAGAAACATTTTACACTGTGCAGACGACTACAAATACAAAGTGAAAATGTACAACTTAGAGAAATGATCCATGACTCTATACCAAATAGAACGGATAAGGACTTTACAAGGCTGGGCTACTAAGGAATTCATTTCATTCACAAAAATACAATAGACACATACAGTATGAAGCCCTGGTTTCTAGATATGGTTCAGAGCAAAAACACTCCTTCAAATATCTACAGGTGAGGAGTTACATCAAACAAAATTCAGAAGAGAAAATGGGAAATTAATTATTACAATATCTGGCGGAAAACAGAAATAAAGGCACAGGAAAACGTTCAGATGTTATTAAAATACTGCAAAAACTAACAAACATGGAGAGTAAAGCAAAAGAAAAATGGTAAAAAGAGTTCTCCATGAATATGTCAGGAGAGGCCTGGAGACACTCCTCAAAATACCATCCTGACACAGTCAAAACACTGGAGAGAATTGGCTTGGGAAATGAGTCAGAGACTTTTCGGTAACACTTTACTTGAAGGTATCGACATAATCGTGACATGACACTGTCATGAACGTGTCGTAAACATTATGAACAAGTCATGTGTAACGGATGTGATTAAGGTGTGAAGACAGACAACCTCAGCCGACCGTTTTCCAAGATTTATTTTCTCTCAGCAATACAAGACGGTGTTGAGACAGGGTGACCTCATGATCTACCATACGTACCCCAAAATCACATCACAGTATAGCATCTCACTCTACTCTTAGTATGCACGTTGCTAGCCAACAGGTGTAATTAGAATATACTTGGAAACCCTTACTTGAATTCTAACAATAGTCTGTGTGACAAACATGAGAACCAACATTTTATACTTTTGAACAGTTTCAGGGGGCAAAGTTAAACAGTCCGTGGGTTTGGTAACGTCTAACAAAGATATACACATACCTGCAGAAGACAATAAAACATGAATTGGCTTCTGGTCTACTGTTTCCTCTGTATCTGCACCTCCTAAACATCAAATAACAGAATTTACACACTCAAACTGGACCGCTGGGCCGCCGTTATTTACACTGCACAGAAACAGCGCAAAAATAGCACTGGTTAAAACTTATATTTAACCATAAAAATGGCACTAAACATCTTAGTTAATATCATATTGGCTTAGAGGCACTAAATAGTGAAGGGTCACAACACAATTCTCAAAGAAAACAATCAAATAGCACAGCAGCATTTTACGCGCAACACACCTCAGCAACACAAGACGGTGTTGTGAGGAGAAGACGGAAGCTACGGCAACTCAGGAGGGACAAAAGAGGCGCAATGAGCAACAACATCTCCACCGGAAACAATAGCAATATGATAAATTAAATTAAACTAAATTACTAAATTAAACTCAATAAGATAAAATTCACAAATACCCAACAAATCATTAAATAATGATTAAAATATGATTACAATTAAATTAAACATAAATTGGAAATTAGAATTAATAAAGTGCATTTTTAACTCCGTTACACATTAATGTTTATGACTTCTGTCATTAAGTGTCATTCGGTTTTTGTCACAAGTTGACATTGTTTGGGTTGTCTTGATTATGACAAGTTGACATTAATCAAAGTGACATTACCAGAAGTTGTCTTGGTCATGACAAGTTGACATTACATTAGTTTGGGAGGTCTTTGTAATGACAAGTTGACATAATGTCATCCTGTTTAATGTAAATTTGTCTTAATAAGGACACTCCAAAGACA
Organism: Perca flavescens; assembly: GCF_004354835.1. Lineage (NCBI taxonomy): Eukaryota > Metazoa > Chordata > Actinopteri > Perciformes > Percidae > Perca > Perca flavescens. The sequence goes on from NC_041338.1 coordinate 38,660,700, forward strand.
TGTAATGTCATCTTGTCATGACCAAGACAACTTCTGGTAATGTCACTTTGATTAATGTCAAGTTGTCATAATCAAGACAACCCAAACAATGTCAACTTGTCGTGACAAAAAACAAATGACACTTAATGACAGAAGTCATAAACGTTCATGACTTGTTTATAAGGTTTATGACACGTTCATGACAGTGTCATGTCATAGTTATGACAGTGTGATGTCACTATTATGTCGATAGCTTCCAGTAAAGTGTTACCGATTTTTAATCACACCTCATATTATGGGAAGAACTTCTCCAGTAACAGGAGCTGGTTGCAAATCATACGCATATATTCTTTATATGTCCAGTAATTAAGTACTTTTGGGAAAAGGTGGAGAAAGCCATAAAAGAAATTGTTGACATTAAAGAATCCCTGACATTATAAAATAGTTTGGGTATATAACACACAAAATGTAACATAAAAGTGAAGGAGCCAAATAGTTTTAATATGCTACGTCTTACTGAAGCAAGTCAAGTCAAGTCAAAGTTTATTTATACAGACAAGCTGACCAATGTGCTTTACAGAGCAATAGAATATCACACGACAGACAAAACAAGAAAAATGTAAGAACAAATTAAACACTATTAAAAGCAATTGAATAGAAGTGTGTTTTCAAGACTGACTTGAAAACTGACAAGTCAGAAGCAGAGCGAATATGAAAGGGCCAGCGATGGCAAAGGTACGATAACCTCTGTGTTTTAACCTGTACTGTGGTATGGATAAAAGTTTCCGTGTCCCTGACCTAAGATCCCTGGAAGGAGTGTATTGCTCTAGGAGCTCCGATAAATAGAGGGGAGCTTGATTGTTAAGACACTTATAAACAAATAAAAGAATTTTAAAATCGACCCTAAAGCGAACCGGCAACCAGTGAAGGGAAGCTAAAATTGGAGTGATGTGTTCATATTTACGAATGCCTGACGCAACTGACAAGGACATGGAAATAACCGAAAGCACCAGAGTTACATCTATGGTATAACACTATGGACCTTTATCACAGCAGACATGTTGACTTGTCATAGTAGGAAAAGCACAGCTGAGATTGATAACCTTAACGACTGGTGTCCCAGTAAGATATTTCAGTGAGTCAGCATGAACAATACCAGGACCTCTCCTAAGTGGAATGCATCCATCAGTAATGGTTTAATACCAGGGTCTCTCCTAAGTGGAATGCAGCCATCATTAATGGTTTAATACCAGGACCTCTCCTAAGTGGAATGCAGCCATCATTAATGGTTTAATACCAGGACCTCTCCTAAGTGGAATGCATCCATCAGTAATGGTTTAATACCAGGGTCTCTCCTAAGTGGAATGCAGCCATCAGTAATGGTTTAATACCATGGTCTCTCCTAAGTGGAATACAGCCATCAGTAATGGTTTAATACCAGGGTCTCTCCTAAGTGGAATGCATCCATCAGTAATGGTTTAATACCAGGGTCTCTCCTAAGTGGAATGCATCCATCAGTAATGGTTTAATACCAGGGTCTCTCCTAAGTGGAATGCATCCATCAGTAATGGTTTAATACCAGGACCTCTCCTAAGTGGAATGCATCCATCAGTAATGGTTTAATACCAGGGTCTCTCCTAAGTGGAATGCAGCCATCATTAATGGTTTAATACCAGGGTCTCTCCTAAGTGGAATGCAGCCATCAGTAATGGTTTAATACCAGGGTCTCTCCTAAGTGGAATGCAGCCATCAGTAATGGTTTAATACCAGGGTCTCTCCTAAGTGGAATGCAGCCATCAGTAATGGTTTAATACCAGGGTCTCTCCTAAGTGGAATGCAGCCATCATTAATGGTTTAATACCAGGACCTCTCTTAAGTGGAATGCAGCCATCAGTAATGGTTTATAATAATACAATATATATACATCTACATATATACAATATAAAATCATCTATATATATATATATACAATATAATATCATCTACATATTTACAATATAATATCATCTATATATACAATATAATATCTATATATATACAATATAATATCATCTATATATAAATATATACAATATAATATCATCTACATATATACAATATAATATCATCTATATATACACTGTATATACACAACATCCTAATACAGACGATAAGGGCACATCTGCATTCTGTCAGGATCAAAGGTTACCTTCTAACATTCAAAACTTATTTTATATTATTATAATAATAATCATCATTGGGTATTTATGTCTTATTTTCCATAATTTCTGTTTGTTGTTGTCTTTTGTGTTCTAGTTTAAATGTTTTCTCTGCATGAATGTGTCCCATCCCTTGTTTTAAAGCCAGTGTATACCAGGCTGTATTAAAGCCAGTGTATACCAGACTGTATTAAAGCCAGTGTACACCAGGATGTATTAAAGCCAGTGTATACCAGGCTGTATTAAAGCCAGTGTATACCAGGCTGTATTAAAGCCAGTGTACACCAGGATGTATTAAAGCCAGTGTATACCAGACTGTATTAAAGCCAGTGTATACCAGACTGTATTAAAGCCAGTGTATACCAGACTGTATTAAAGCCAGTGTATACCAGGCTGTATTAAAGCCAGTGTATACCAGGCTGTATTAAAGCCAGTGTATACCAGGCTGTATTAAAGCCAGTGTACACCAGGATGTATTAAAGCCAGTGTATACCAGGCTGTATTAAAGCCAGTGTATACCAGGATGTATTAAAGCCAGTGTATACCAGGCTGTTTTAAAGCCAGTGTATACCAGACTGTATTAAAGCCAGTGTATACCAGGCTGTATTAAAGCCAGTGATGAAATGATCATATATGCATATTAAGTGTGTGTGTTAGCTGAAAGCTGCGCTCCTCTCCGTGTCCTCAGGTTCCGGTACCGGCCGGAGTCTGAATGGGTCAGGTGGAGGATGGTGTAAGAAGAAGTCTTCACCTAGCTGACATGTCGTCGTTTCAGGTGTTGAGGTACTGAGGAGCTGTTGGACCAGAGGTCAGAGGTGTTCCACAGGACAAGCTTCTCCTCATCAACACATCTGGAGATCAGGCAGGAGGTGGTGTTCTCGGGGAGGATGAAGGTGTGAGATTCTCCTTCCTCTCTGATGATGATCGGTTCTTGAGCATGGATGTAGTTGATGAGAGCAAACAGCAGGAAGGAGAGCTCTGTGACTGCAGCCATTCTGCTCCGAGGTCGACAAACACTGACACCACTCAGCTCATATACTCTCTACTACAACACTCATCAGATCACCATGACAACCCTCATCAGCTGCTGCTCTTTATCTGTTTATATCAAACATGACTTCTTTATCTCAGCATCAGGGGAAACGTTCAGCATCAGCTCTCTATCCAGTAATCAATGTCCTTTACATGACTCTAAAACCACAGACGCTGACGTGACTTCATACACACACTATTCAGAGAGGAGAGAGGGGGTGTGTGTGTGTGTGTGTGTGTCTGTGTGTGAGTGTGTCTTTGTGTGTTTGTGTTTGTGTGTGTGTGTCTGTGTGTGTGTGTCTGTGTGTGTTGTGTGTGTGTGTGTTTGTGTGTGTCTGTGTGTGTGTCTGTGTGTCTGTGTGTGTGTGTCTGTGTGTGAGTGTGTCTTTGTGTGTTTGTGTGTGTGTGTGTGTGTGTGTGTGTGTGTGTGTGTGTGTGTGTGTGTGTTTTGTGTGTGTGTGTGTGTTTGTGTGTGTGTCTGTGTGTGTGTGTGTGTGTGTCTGTGTGTGTGTGTGTGTGTGTGTGTGTGTGTGTGTGTCTGTGTGTGTGTGTGTGTCGGCAGCGATCACGGACATTTCTAACATAAACTTAACACAAAATAACACTGACATCAAACTAATGAGCTATGAACCTATGTAATTGTTCAAAAACAGTGAATGAATACATACCCATGATGCTACTCTAGGCATAAATGTAGGCAAATGTAGCTGTTGGCTTGCTACACTACAACCATAAATCACTGAACCGTTTGTAGCGTTCTTTTAACACCGTTGCAAATGCGATGATGATTGGCTGGGTGGGCAGATGCCCTGCTCACTGGTCTCACTGCACGCTCTGACTACCACTAAACACAAGACAGTGACAATAGCGACGAGCCAGGGAAATTCAAAGGTAGCGTTCTCGAACTGGAAGTACCGGCTCTACTTCTCTTTATATGTTTATGTAACATGCACGCTACGCCCAGGAAAAAAGACTTTATCTACGTCTGCCTCAAGCATCTCCAATCTTATGGAGCACCTCACATCAACACATGCTAACAGAACACTTGCTGTTGCTGCTAACCCAACCCAGAGCCCAAATGCAGCTAGCGTGAGCTCCAGCAAAGGAGACGGAGCCACTCTGTTAAAACAAGCAACGCTCGATTTTTCGGTTCAGCAACAGGTGATACTGTATATATTCAATTCAATTTTATTTATAGTGTTTTTATTCTTAAATCCGTTAATATAAATATCTTTGACGCTAAACATGTTATAGAACGTAATAATTCAATTCAATTCAATTTTATTTATAGTATCAAATTATAACAAGAGTTATCTCGAGACACTTTACAGATAGAGTAGGTCTAGACCACACTCTATAATTTACAAAGCCCCAACAATTCCAACAATTACAGTAATTCCCTCAAGAGCAAGCAGTGCGACAGTGGCGAGGAAAATCTCCCTCTTGGGAAGAAACCTGGGACAGACCCAGGCTCTTGATAGGCGGTGTCTGACGGGCCGGTTGGGGGTGTGATGAACAGTGGTGATAATAGTCACATTAATAATGGAACAGTGACTGGATGTAGCGGGGAGCTGCAGGGTTCAGCAGGAAGCAGCAGGATTCAGCAGGAAGCAGCAGGATTCAGCAGGAAGCAGCAGGAAGCTGCAGGGTTCAGCAGGAAGCTGCAGGGTTCAGCAGGAAGCAGCAGGGTTCAGCAGGAAGCAGCAGGGTTCAGTAGGAAGCAGCAGGATTCAGCAGGAAGCAGCAGGAAGCTGCAGGGTTCAGCAGGAAGCTGCAGGGTTCAGCAGGAAGCAGCAGGGTTCAGCAGGAAGCTGCAGGGTTCAGCAGGAAGCTGCAGGGTTCAGCAGGACGCCTCAAGGTTCAGCAGGAAGCAGCAGGGTTCAGCAGGAAGCAGCAGGAAGCTGCAGGGTTCAGGAGGAAGCTTCAGGGTTCAGCAGGCAGGGTTCAGCAGCAGGGTTCAGCAGGGAAGCTGCAGCTGCAGGGTTCAGCAGGAAGCTGCAGGGTTCAGCAGGAAGCAGCAGGGTTCAGCATGAAGCTGCAGGGTTCAGCAGAAAGCAGCAGGAAGCAGCAGGAAGCAGCAGGGTTCAGCAGGACGCTGCAAGGTTCAGCAGGAAGCAGCAGGGTTCAGCAGGAAGCTGCAGGGTTCAGCAGGAAGCTGGAGGGTTCAGCAGGAAGCAGCAGGAAGCAGCAGGGTTCAGCAGGAAGCAGCAGGGTTCAGCAGGAAGCTGCAGGAAGCTGCAGGGTTCAGCAGGAAGCAGCAGGAAGCAGCAGGGTTCAGCAGGAAGCAGCAGGGTTCAGCAGGAAGCTGCAGGGTTCAGCAGGAAGCAGCAGGAAGCAGCAGGGTTCAGCAGGAAGCAGCAGGAAGCTGCAGGGTTCAGCAGGAAGCAGCAGGAAGCAGCAGGGTTCAGCAGGAAGCAGCAGGGTTCAGCAGGGAGCTGCAGGGTTCAGCAGGAAGCAGCAGGAAGCAGCAGGGTTCAGCAGGAAGCAGCAGGGTTCAGCAGGAAGCTGCAGGGAAGCAGCAGGGTTCAGCAGGAAGCAGCAGGGTTCAGCCGGAAGCTGCAGGGTTCAGCAGGAAGCAGCAGGGTTCAGCAGGAAGCAGCAGGAAGCAGCAGGGTTCAGCAGGAAGCAGCAGGGTTCAGCAGGAAGCTGCAGGGTTCAGCAGGAAGCAGCAGGAAGCAGCAGGGTTCAGCAGGAAGCTGCAGGGTTCAGCAGGAAGCAGCAGGAAGCAGCAGGGTTCAGCAGGAAGCAGCAGGGTTCAGCAGGAAGCAGCATGGGGGAAAAAACATAAGGACTCCGGTGTAGTGGTATAGTGATAGTAATAGTAAAAGAAAGGGAGAGGAGAGAGCAGCTCAGTGTGTCAAAGGAAGGAAGGAAGTCCCCCGGCAGTCTAGAACTATAACAGCGTAACTAAGAGAGACAGGACATAAGGAGTAATAGCGTTATAGAACATAAAAAATAATGTCACAGTTACTTTGCTGAGTAACTAATTACTTTTCAATGTGGTAACTGAGTTACTAACTCAATTACTTTTTGGGAGAAGTAATTTGTAACTGTAACTAATTACTTTTTTAAAGTAAGATGACCAACACTGAAGCCTTGAACCGAATATTTTCCCAAGTTTGCCTACTGTTCCCTTTAGAAATATTTATAATATCAATAACAAACTTTGCTTTTGCCTTTCTTAATTCATTTACAACTTTATTATGTAACCGTTGAAAAGTTTTCCTATGATGGGCTAACCCTGACTTAATTGCAGTTTTCAGAGCATGATCCCTCTGCTTCATTAGATTCCATACTTGTTCATTAAGCCAGGACAGATTTAGATTTTTTCTAGAATGTGTACCACTTTTACTGAACTCACTTTTTTATGATACATTTTTTATTTATTTTTTTAACATACAGAACAGAAACACAAATTGAACAAGAACAAAAACCCTCTCCCACTCCCCACCTTCTGCGTTCTCGAGGAAAACAAAAAAAAATAAGCAAACGGAAATCATACCTTGCCTAGCCACTCTCCTCTAGTTTTTGTGGCGCTGAGGTCTAATGTCCCAGACTGTCTCCCAATTAATTGCTTTCCCCTCAGGGCTCAGCTCTTGCTCCCATTTCTTTACTATCGGGAGTTCTCCTATGGATACTTGCATCAGTTTAGCATAGATCTTGGATACTAATCCTCTCACCGGAAAATCAACAAACCATTTAATGACACTCCATAACATTTTAGGGCTGATCTTAAGCGAAGATACAAGAAGAAGGATGTTCTGGGGACTTCCAAACTAGCTCTCAGATATTCCAAACTCAACATACCTTTCTGATTGAATAGCTCATCTAAAGTATAAATACCTCTGTTACTCCACTACTTACAAGCAAAGGGTTGATTACCAGACATTAAGTGTGTATTGTACCAAATTGGGGTGTCCAGATGCCACTTGTTGGTGTAGCGTAGTTGCTCCATCACCTGTTTAAAGTTGGTCAATGTGTTGGTGATAATAGGGCCATAGGCTAGCATACACTTTTTCGGACACACACCTTGTCTAGGGTCACCCCGAGGTCACAGGTGACTTGGTTGATATAAATACTCAACCTGCGCAAGCGCGATACAGAATGTATTCCACACTCTATAATTTACAAAGACCCAACAATTCCAATAATTCCCCCAACAGCAAGCATTCAGTGAGACAGTGGAGAAAAGCTTTTGTCCCAATCTACAAGGAAATGACCTCGCTTGGATTACCGCTGTTTCTGCTTACCCAGCCCATCTTAAGGTTACTTTCAATGGGAAAAGCCTCAAATTGAGGTTTAAACTTGCCCATTAAGCGCACTAGCTACCTAGAATTTCTCAGACATAAGCAAGTATCTGTCGCATTGATTCAGGACATGCACCTGACAGAAAATAACGTACAGGGGTTCCAAAAAAAACACTACAAAGTTATAGCTCACTCGTGCACCTCTTCCAAACAACAAGAGCTAGCATAATAGTGCCCCTATCACTCCCATTCAAAAGTTTGACTCGGATACATTCACAAAAAGACCCTAGGTTGCATTTTGGTGAGAGTTACGCTTTAACACAATACTGGCTAACTGCACCAGTATATTACTTCTCTTGAGTGTACAACTGCACGTATCAACAAGGCCAAATTTACAACCAGGTTGTCAGGAGACAGGGTCGTGGTGGTGGTCCAGCTCGGGGGGGCGGAGGACACGCGCTCTCCCTCAGCTGTTGCCTCATTCCGACTCATGAAAAAAAACACGAGTAAAATAAAAGACACTGCATAAACTCCGCTACCTTGTTTTTATTTAAATATAAGTACACCTACATATGTAGGCCTAAGAGATTGCAATAGAAGCCTGTATATTACTATTAGGACTATAGAGAGATTGCAATAGAAGCCTGTATATTACTATTAGGACTATAGAAAAATGTGTCGATGTATAAATTAAATAGGCTAAACTTGGAGCTGGAGTCTGATTTACTACGGCAACACTGTTGACCACATCAGTGATCTCCTTCCATTCCGTATTCTTTCTAAAGCCTTTAATACCAGTTTTCAGGCTGCCAAGTAGTTCACACTTTAATGCAAATGAACCGGAGATATCAGGGTTTCAATCTCCACCTCTGAAAAGTGCCGCTTCTCAACCGGATTACGTCTCGCCATGTCGTGAATTGTAGGGGCGAGGCCTCAAAACCCAGAATATATTGGTTTTCAGCCGCGGCATTTATCAATGGCAGGTATTGCGTACACCTGGATTTCAAAGGTACGCACAGCTTCATAAATCAGGCGGTGAAATGAGTGTAAGCATAATCTTACGCCAACATATACGCCCGTTTCTACGCATGAATGATAAATGAGGGCCAATGATTCTTGATAGAGTGTTTGGATCAGAGACAGAAACACATTTAATTTATCAAACACACATTTAGTTCATCAAACACACATTTAGTTCATCAAACACACATTTAGTTCATCAAACACACATTTAGTTTATCACATATTTATCTATAGTGCAGATTCAAAGCCTGCAGTGCAGCTGCATTGTGGGTAAAGGAGTCATCATCATCATATTTGACATGAAATGGCGTCAGAAAAGTTTCTAATCTTCCAGGTTGATTTCCTGGATCTGTGCAGCAGTGTTTCTTCCTCTGGATCAGAGACTTTACATTGTTTTTAGGTTTTTAAATCACCGTTCTTGGCTCGACGGAAGTTTTACTTAAATATAAAATAGTCCACGGATTAAATATTTGTAAGCGACCATGTTTGCAGTTGGAAGTGTCTTGGCAACAGTTTTCCAGACATCAACAAATAAATAAAAAAAGCTACACAAATGCAAAAAAATGGCACTGCTTCTTGTCCCTTTGATCAATGTTTTTGTTGCTTTTTCGTTGGAAAATGTGACAGAAAAGATTCTAAAAGCAAAACGTTTCTGATCTTCTGTTGGCTCTCAGTGCCGGTCCGAGAGGGGGGTTGGGTCCCCCAACAGTTTCTCTTTCTCTGGGTTACGTTCCACGAAAGCTTAGAAAAAAAAGCAATCAAAGTGGCGGGAAAGTGACTAAAAACTGATTAAAAGAGCATAGAAAGCGGAATTCTCAGGTGTCCTCAGGTGAGGTCTGAGAAGGGCTTGTCGTACTGGAACATCAGGTAATCCATGTAGAAGAAGTCAAAGACTTTCTGCCTCTCGGCGGCGCTGAGCTGAGAGAAGTACGCCCGCGTGATGGCGGCCGAAGTCCTCTCCGCTCGCGGGTTTCTGTCTTTAAAGTCGGGGAAGGTGAGGTTCCCGGGCGCGCCCACGCTGCGTAGCAGGAAGTTGGCGTCTGCCTCCAGACTCTCCAGCTTCCCGATGAAGCTGTAGCGCAGCAGGCAGGGGCTGCACAGCTGGCTGACGGGCGTCCAGTGGATGTCCATCCCCACCGGCCGCCGCACGTCCAGCAGGTAGCGCACGAACTCCGGGAAGGAGACGCCGCCGCCGCTACGCAGGGCGCTTAGAGAGGCGTTGGCCCGGTACCTGCACGGGACACACATATTAATACATGCATTAATACCATGTCATTAATTTTCCCCCAGCGTATTTCCTTGGAGAACGTTGGCACCAAGATCCTGGTTCCAGCTGTCGCCGTGGTCCTGCTGCTTCCTGCTGAACCCTGCAGCTTCCTGCTGAACCCTGCAGCTTCCTGCTGAACCCTGCTGCTTCCTGCTGCTTCCTGCTGAACCCTGCAGCTTCCTGCTGAACCCTGCAGCTTCCTGCTGAACCCTGCTGCTTCCTGCTGAACCCTGCTGCTTCCTGCAGCTTCCTGCTGAACCCTGCTGCTTCCTGCTGAACCCTGCAGCTTCCTGCTGAACCCTGCTGCTTCCTGCTGAACCCTGCTGCTTCCTGCTGAACCCTGCAGCTTCCTGCTGAACCCTGCAGCTCCCCGCTACATCCAGTCACTGTTCCATTATTAATGTGACTATTATCGCCACTGTTCATCACACCCCCAACCGGCCCGTCAGACACCGCCTACCAAGAGCCTGGGTCTGTCCGAGGTTTCTTCCCAAGAGGGAGTTTTTCCTCGCCACTGTCGCACTGCTTGCTCTTGAGGGAATTACTGTAATTGTTGGAATTGTTGGGGCTTTGTAAATGATAGAGTGTGGTCTAGACCTACTCTATCTGTAAAGTGTCTCGAGATAACTCTTGTTATGATTTGATACTATAAATAAAATTGAATTGAATACATTAACTAATACATGCATTAATACAGGCATTAATACAGGCATTAATACAGGCATTAATACATGCATTAATACAGGCATTAATACATGCATTAATACATGCATTAATACATGCATTAATACATTCATTAATACAGGCATTAATACATTCATTAATACAGGCATTAATACAGGCATTAATACAGGCATTAATACATTCATTAATACAGGCATTAATACATGCATTAATACATTCATTAATACATGCATTAATACAGGCATTAATACATTCATTAATACAGGCATTAATACATGCATTAATACATTCATTAATACAGGCATTAATACATTCATTAATACAGGCATTCCACTGGTTTTATTAACCCTTCTGTTGTCCTCGGGTTTCTTTCAGCCAAATTGTCAAAAAGAAATAACGTGGATGGTTCTATACACAGCTCTTCCCAATAAAATAAATGATCAGTTCACTACTTGAATTGAATTTGGGTGTTTAGGGTTAGGGTAACATTTTATAAGATTTGAAAACAGATTGCAAAAGAAGAACATTGAAAAACGTCAAAAAGCCCAGAAAAACAATCTACAAAAACATTGAGAAAAGTGACATAAATGTCTAAAAAGACAAGCATAAAGTTTTAGTTCTGACTCAGATAAACCAAACGTTGCATGTTGACGGGAAGACAACACGAGGGGTTAAACATATTCAACTTTCAGGTTTTTTCCTCAAAATATTGAACTTTTCCTAATGGCGTGCGGCTG
>NC_041338.1:38684366-38696866 GCF_004354835.1 Perca flavescens
TATGTTATGTTGTATTATGTTATGTTATGTTGTATTATGTTATGTTATGTTGTATTATGTTATGTTATGTTATGTTATGTTATGTTGTGTTATGTTGTGTTATGTTGTATTATGTTATGTTATGTTGTATTATGTTATGTTATGTTATGTTATGTTGTATTATGTTATGTTATGTTGTATTATGTTATGTTATGTTATGTTATGTTGTGTTATGTTATGTTGTGTTGTGTTATGTTGTATTATGTTATGTTATGTTGTATTATGTTATGTTGTATTATGTTATGTTATGTTGTGTTGTGTTATGTTATGTTGTATTATGTTATGTTGTATTATGTTATGTTATGTTATGTTATGTTATGTTGTATTATGTTATGTTATGTTATGTTATGTTGTATTATGTTATGTTATGTTATGTTGTATTATGTTATGTTATGTTGTATTATGTTGTATTATGTTATGTTGTGTTATGTTATGTTATGTTGTGTTATGTTATGTTATGTTGTATTATGTTATGTTATGTTGTATTATGTTATGTTATGTTGTGTTATGTTATGTTGTGTTATGTTGTATTATGTTATGTTATATTATGTTATGTTGTGTTGTATTATGTTACGTTGTATTATGTTATGTTGTATTATGTTATGTTGTATTATGTTATGTTATGTTGTGTTATGTTGTATTATGTTATGTTATGTTGTATTATGTTATGTTGTGTTATGTTATGTTGTGTTATGTTATGTTATGTTATGTTGTATTATGTTATGTTGTGTTATGTTATGTTATGTTGTATTATGTTATGTTGTATTATGTTATGTTGTATTATGTTATGTTGTATTATGTTATGTTGTATTATGTTATGTTGTATTATGTTATGTTGTATTATGTTATGTTGTGTTATGTTATGTTGTGTTATGTTGTGTTATGTTATGTTGTATTATGTTATGTTGTATTATGTTATGTTATGTTGTATTATGTTATGTTGTATTATGTTATGTTATGTTGTATTATGTTATGTTATGTTGTATTATGTTATGTTGTATTATGTTATGTTATGTTGTATTATGTTATGTTATGTTGTGTTATGTTATGTTATGTTGTGTTGTATTATGTTATGTTATGTTGTATTATGTTATGTTGTATTATGTTATGTTATGTTGTGTTATGTTATGTTATGTTGTATTATGTTATGTTATGTTATGTTATGTTGTATTATGTTATGTTATGTTGTATTATGTTATGTTATGTTGTATTATGTTGTATTATGTTATGTTGTGTTATGTTGTATTATGTTATGTTATGTTGTGTTATGTTATGTTATGTTGTATTATGTTATGTTATGTTGTATTATGTTATGTTATGTTGTGTTATGTTATGTTGTGTTATGTTGTATTATGTTATGTTATATTATGTTATGTTGTGTTGTATTATGTTATGTTGTATTATGTTATGTTGTATTATGTTATGTTGTATTATGTTATGTTATGTTGTGTTATGTTGTATTATGTTATGTTATGTTGTATTATGTTATGTTGTGTTATGTTGTGTTATGTTATGTTATGTTATGTTGTATTATGTTATGTTGTGTTATGTTATGTTATGTTGTATTATGTTATGTTGTATTATGTTATGTTGTATTATGTTATGTTGTGTTATGTTATGTTGTGTTATGTTGTGTTATGTTATGTTGTATTATGTTATGTTGTATTATGTTATGTTATGTTGTATTATGTTATGTTGTATTATGTTATGTTATGTTGTATTATGTTATGTTATGTTGTATTATGTTATGTTGTATTATGTTATGTTATGTTGTATTATGTTATGTTATGTTGTGTTATGTTATGTTATGTTGTGTTGTATTATGTTATGTTATGTTGTATTATGTTATGTTGTATTATGTTATGTTGTATTATGTTATGTTGTGTTGTATTATGTTATGTTATGTTGTATTATGTTATGTTGTGTTATGTTGTATTATGTTATGTTATGTTGTATTATGTTATGTTGTGTTATGCTATGTTGTGTTGTATTATGTTATCTTGTATTATGTTATGTTATGTTGTGTTATCTTGTATTATGTTGTGTTATGTTGTATTATTTTATGTCGTGTTATGTTATGTTATGTTGTATTATGTTATGTTATGTTGTATTATGTTATTTTATGTTGTATTATGTTATGTTGTGTTATGCTATGTTGTGTTGTATTATGTTATCTTGTATTATGTTATGTTGTATTATTTTATGTCGTGTTATGTTATGTTGTATTATGTTATGTTATGTTGTATTATGTTATGTTGTATTATGTTATGTTGTGTTATGTTATGTTATGTTGTGTTATGTTGTGTTATGTTATGTTGTATTATGTTATCTTGTATTATGTTATGTTATGTTGTATTATTTTATGTCGTGTTATGTTATGTTATGTTGTATTATGTTATGTTATGTTGTATTATGTTATGTTGTGTTATGTTGTGTTATGTTATGTTGTATTATGTTATCTTGTATTATGTTATGTTATGTTGTATTATTTTATGTCTTGTTATGTTATGTTGTATTATGTTATGTTATGTTGTATTATGTTATGTTATGTTGTATTATGTTATGTTGTGTTATGTTATGTTATGTTGTATTATGTTATGTTATGTTATGTTGTGTTATGTTATGTTGTATTATGTTATCTTGTATTATGTTATGTTATGTTGTATTATGTTATGTTATGTTGTATTATGTTATGTTATGTTGTATTATGTTATGTTGTGTTATGTTGTGTTATGTTGTGTTGTGTTATGTTGTGTTATGTTATGTGCAGCAGTGCAAATGTACTGTTTGTGTGCTTATGTGCGGAGGTGTTTTTTCCTGTTCCCACACTGTTCTTATCTTTATGAGGATAGTCTGAGAGCTGCTTTTTTGTTTCCCTCTCCTCTCCCAATGTCATGCGAGAGTTAGGAGAGAGTTGAGATGGCGCCGCATATGGCGACTCGGTGTGTTTGTGCATGTTGCTTTAATGCTTTAATGTGACCTGTACCTACGATACCAAGACACATCCCTCGTGTGTGTAAACATACTTGGCAATAAAGCTTTTCTGATTCTGATCATATAGAGACCCTTCTATGCTGCGCTGCGTGTCGGCTGCTGGAATCACAAGCATCGTCTTTAGTGGGTGGGTTTGCTGGAAATCGCCCCCGGTGGAATCTAGGGAATTTAGAGACTGTCCAATAGAACAACACTGACACAGTCAGAGAGCTAGTTAGCATGTTAGCAAGTTAGCATGTTAGCATGCAGCTCAGAGCAGCAAGTGGGAGTCGAGAACAACACAAGACTTCTTAGGATTGAAGAGTGACCCTGCGTGACTGTGTGCTTGTGTGTGTGTGTGTGCATGTGTGTGTGTGTGCATGTCTGTGTGTGCGCATCTGTGTGTGTGTGTGTGCGCTTGTCTCTGTGTGTGTGTGTTTGTCGTGTGTGTGTCAGTGTGTGTGTGTGTCTGTGTGCGTGCTTGTCTATCTGTGTGCACGTGTGCATGTGTGTGTGTCTGTGTGTGCATCTGTGTGTGTGTTTGTTGTGTGTGTGTCAGTGTCTGTGTGCGTGCTTGTCTATCTGTGTGCGCGTGTGCATGTGTGTGTGTGTGTGTGTGCGCTTCAGGGTGGAGATGTGTTAACATTCAGAGTTTTATTTAATTACCTTTAAAATGTGTTTAAAATCTGCAGCCAATCCTGCGTCGGCAGATTCTGTGACCTTGCTGAGGTCACAGAATAACACGACATTAACACACCTCCAGGCCGACGTGTGTTTAATATTAATATGAAATCATACTCAGGGTCTCCTTAAAAGGACACATTCATCATCATCTTCATCACTGCTGACGGCTGTCTAAACTCACATTTCTCTCTCTAACATCCCACAGGAGAAGGACCCGAGGGGAACTAACCAGAGGAATCAGGTGGGTTTCATTTCAACACCTCAGAGTTTTTCTTTGTGTTCAAACATCTGCAGGTTTCAGAGAACCGCTGAGACTCGACAGCAGAATAATGTTACCCCCCCCACACCCCGGAGAACATTAATTAAAGCGTGCAGCTGAGACGAGGCGGCTGCGTGCTGTGACATGTTTTTGTTTGGACTGAAATAGGCCGCGCATCACACATGTCACGCTCCTGCAGCCACGCATTCAAATTACATCAAGTCACTTAATGTATAGCGCAGGGAGACATAAGACCTCCACAAAGACACTCAAAGCCTCCACAAAGATACACAAAACCTCCACAAAGAGACACAAACCTCCACAAAGAAACACAAAACATCCACAAAGAGACTCAAAACCTCCACAAAGAAACTCAAAACCTCCACAAAGAAACACAAAACCTCCACAAAGAGACTCAAAACCTCCACAAAGAGACTCAAAACCTCCACAAAGAGACACAAAGAGACTCAAAGCCTCCACAAAGAAACACAAAACCTCCACAAAGAGACACAAAACCTCCACAAAGAGACTCAAAACCTCCACAAAGAAACACAAAACCTCCACAAAGAGACACAAAACCTCCACAAAGAGACTCAAAACCTCCACAAAGAAACACAAAACCTCCACAAACAGACTCAAAACCTCCACAAAGATACACAAAACCTCCACAAAGAGACACAAACCTCCACAAAGAAACACAAAACCTCCACAAAGAGACTCAAAACCTCCACAAAGAAACACAAAACCTCCACAAAGAGACTCAAAACCTCCACAAAGAGACACAAAACCTCCACAAGAGACAAAGAGACTCAAAACCTCCACAAGAGACAAAGACACTCAAAACCTCCACAAGAGACAAAGAGACTCAAAACCTCCACAAAGAGACAAAGACACTCAAAACCTCCACAAAGAGACACAAAACCTCCACAAAGAGACAAAGAGACTCAAAACCTCCACAAGAGAGAAATAGACTCAAAACCTCCACAAGAGACAAAGAGACTCAAAACCTCCACAAAGAGACAAAGACACTCAAAACCTCCACAAAGAGACAAAGACACTCAAAACCTCCACACAGAGACACAAAACCTCCACAAAGAGACTCAAAACCTCCACAAAGAGACACAAAACCTCCACAAAGAGACACAAAACCTCCACAAAGAGACACAAAACCTCCACAAAGACACTCAAAGCCTCCACAAAGATACACAAAACCTCCACAAAGACACTCAAAGCCTCCACAAAGATACACAAAACCTCCACAAAGAGACACAAACCTCCACAAAGAAACACAAAACCTCCACAAACAGACTCAAAACCTCCACAAAGATACACAAAACCTCCACAAAGAGACACAAACCTCCACAAAGAAACACAAAACATCCACAAAGAGACTCAAAACCTCCACAAAGAAACTCAAAACCTCCACAAAGAAACACAAAACCTCCACAAAGAGACTCAAAACCTCCACAAAGAGACACAAAGAGACTCAAAGCCTCCACAAAGAAACACAAAACCTCCACAAAGAGACACAAAACCTCCACAAAGAGACTCAAAACCTCCACAAAGAGACTCAAAACCTCCACAAAGAAACACAAAACCTCCACAAACAGACTCAAAACCTCCACAAAGATACACAAAACCTCCACAAAGAGACACAAACCTCCACAAAGAGACTCAAAGCCTCCACAAAGAAACACAAAACCTCCACAAAGAGACACAAACCTCCACAAAGAAACACAAAACATCCACAAAGAGACTCAAAACCTCCACAAAGAAACTCAAAACCTCCACAAAGAAACACAAAACCTCCACAAAGAGACTCAAAACCTCCACAAAGAGACACAAAGAGACTCAAAGCCTCCACAAAGAAACACAAAACCTCCACAAAGAAACACAAACCTCCACAAAGAGACACAAAACCTCCACAAAGAGACTCAAAACCTCCACAAAGAGACAGCAGAGACCCAATGAGCAGGTAACGAGATGTGCAGACATTAACCTGAAGCTGCTCCGAGCGTTTAAACTAACCTCTGAACTAATGGAAGCTGATCAGGATTTCACAAACACAGAATAAAACAAACTGTTCTCTGAGGAAACAGGACACAGAGCAGGTTACAGCCCCATTTATATTAACTGTTCTCTGAGGAAACAGGACACAGAGCACAATTACAGCCCCATTTACACAAACTGTTCTGAGGAAACAGGACACAGAGCACAGTTACAGCCCCATTTATACTAATTGTAGTCTCACAAAGAATGAACTCTCCAGCTGTTACGTTTGATTTCAGATCTTTCTCTAAGGGTCTTTACACACCGGGATTAATTCATCAGTCAATATAGTTTTTCAACTGTTGTTTTTATAGTTTTTATTACGAGTACTTTCACACAGAACGTGAATATTAAGCAGCGATAAAGAGGCCGGATGTCCGTCCCCTTCCTCTGTCTCTGTGTCGGGGTTCCAACCTCCGGCTGATTTGTGACGACTATGGTTAACTGCTCCTCAGATCTCTGCAGGGTAAATCCAGACAGCTAGCTAGACTATCTGTCCAATCTGAGTTTTCTGTTGCACGACTAAAACTACTTTTGAACGTACACATGTTCCACCAAAACCAGTCCCTTCCCGAGGCTATTCTGCTTCCTGTTAGGGTTAGCAGGTTCCAATCTGGGGAAAGTGTCTGCAGTTTAAACTAGGGGTGCACCGATCTGTTATTAGGATCGGATATCGGCCCCGATATTGCAAAAATAGTTTTGTTTTTTTTACACTCCGTTGCAGCACCGGGGCCCCGGTTAACTGCATACCCTTCTCACTCATGGTAGTAACTTCATAACACAACAATTAATAACCCACAACTAACTCTCTTTAAAAGGATAAAACACCATAGCATATAACAATTTGAGACTTAAACAGTTTCTGACACTAATAATTTAGCTACACCGCCGAATGGCATGCTGGGTAACATTACAGCTGCTAGACTAGCTAGCCAGGTAGCATAACAGTCTGTTAAGCTGGGAGAGGCTCCAGTCGCTACTGCACATTCAAGAACAGAGAAGAAAGTTAGCTAGAGGATGAAGAAAGTTAGCTAGAGAATGAAGAGAGTTAGCTAGAGGATGAAGAGAGTTAGCTAGAGAATGAACAGAGTTAGCTAGAGGATGAAGAGAGTTAGCTAGAGGATGAAGAGTTAGCTAGAGGATGAAGAGAGTTAGCTAGAGGATGAAGAGAGTTAGCTAGAGGATGAAGAGAGTTAGCTAGAGGATGAAGAGAGTTAGTTAGAGGATGAAGAAAGTTAGCTAGAGGATGAAGAGAGTTAGCTAGAGGATGAAGAGAGTTAGCTAGAGGATGAAGAGAGTTAGCTAGAGGATGAAGAAAGTTAGCTAGAGGATGAAGAAAGTTAGCTAGAGGATGAAGAGAGTTAGCTAGAGGATGAAGAGAGTTAGCTAGAGGATGAAGAAAGTTAGCTAGAGGATGAAGAGAGTTAGCTAGAGGATGAAGAGAGTTAGCTAGAGGATGAAGAGAGTTAGCTAGAGGATGAAGAAAGTTAGTTAGAGGATGAAGAGAGTTAGCTAGAGGATGAAGAGAGTTAGCTAGAGGAGTTAGTTAGCTAGAGGATGAAGAGAGTTAGCTAGAGGATGAAGAGAGTTAGCTAGAGGATGAAGAGAGTTAGCTAGAGGAGTTAGTTAGCTAGAGGATGAAGAGAGTTAGCTAGAGGATGAAGAGAGTTAGCTAGAGGATGAAGAGAGTTAGCTAGAGGATGAAGAGAGTTAGTTAGCTAGAGGATGAAGAGAGTTAGCTAGAGGATGAAGAGAGTTAGCTAGAGAGTTAGCTAGAGGATGAAGAAAGTTAGCTAGAGGATGAAGAGAATTAGCTAGAGGATGAAGAGAGTTAGCTAGAGGATGTAGAGAGTTAGCTAGAGGATGAAGAGAGTTAGCTAGAGGATGAAGAGAGTTAGCTAGAGGATGAAGAGAGTTAGCTAGAGGATGAAGAGTTAGCTAGAGGATGAAGAGAGTTAGCTAGAGGATGAAGAGAGTTAGCTAGAGGATGAAGAGAGTTAGCTAGATGATGAAGAGTTAGCTAGAGGATGAAGAGAGTTAGCTAGAGGATGAAGAGAGTTAGCTAGAGGATGAAGAGTTAGCTAGAGGATGAAGAAAGTTAGCTAGAGGATGTAGAGAGTTAGCTAGAGGATGAAGAGTTAGCTAGAGGATGAAGAGAGTTAGCTAGATGATGAAGAGAGTTAGCTAGAGGATGAAGAGAGTTAGCTAGAGGATGAAGAGAGTTAGCTAGAGGATGAAGAGAGTTAGCTAGAGGATGAAGAGAGTTAGCTAGAGGATGAAGAGTTAGCTAGAGGATGAAGAGAGTTAGCTAGAGGATGAAGAGAGTTAGCTAGAGGATGAAGAGAGTTAGCTAGAGGATGAAGAGAGTTAGCTAGAGGATGAAGAGCGAGCGGAGATACACCAGAACAACGTGTGCTCAAGAGAGAAGCCGTCTGTTGTTCCCAAGTTTTTTCTTTCTAACAAATCGGACATAATTTAGCCACTGTTGTTGCCCGTCGCTCTAGCTAACGTTACTCGGCCGTGCTAACGTTACTGTGCTAACGTTACTGTGCTAACGTTAAAGACCTGTCACTTCAAGCATGCAGCGGAGCAACATTATGAACACAGTCCACCTCCGGTCCCTCCACAGAGCGTTGAGAAAGACGGGTTCAGAGCAATGATTAAAACTCTGGATTTAAGATGTCTCGCCTCGCTGAAATACGTCAGCCAACCTGCTGACGTTATATATATATATATATATATATATATATATATATATATATATATATATATATATATATATATATATTATTATTATTATTCAAACAGCGAAGGAGGCTGACAGCAGAGCTCCGTTCAGTCGCCAACTACAACCACACTACAACCTAACTAACCTGGGGCCAAGGTAGTGGTTATACAACTAGCTTACAACTATTTAGTTTTGAAAGGGAAACAATGTTAAAGTTGTTTGTATATGTATTCATTCGAGTTGAGTTCATTTTACTACTTTGCAGTTTGCACAATACAAATAGTTTAGCTTCAGTAACTGTTTCATGGATTCTCCTTCATACAAAGTTATTGTATAATGTTGTGGAGCCAAGCAAACCCTTAATCAAAGCTTTTAGTAAACATGATGACATTAACATGTTTTTGTGATATTCTATGTACTCCTGACAGTAGAATAAGCCATTATAAACCTATATAAAAGGTGGCCCATTATTGATGGCCCATTATTATTTATTTTAATTTATTTTAAGAAGTTTGATTACATTATATTTTCGATTTGAATGCACAATTGTTTTTTAAATAAATAAATAAGAATTCAATACATTACATCTATGTTATTTAGTCTTAGTTAGGAAAGTAATGTTTGGTTAGGAAGGTCTGGTGGCTTTAGTGTCTTCCACATGGTGGAAGGAAGGTATGATGTGGAAGGTATACAGTTTATTATTAATTCAGCAACGGTATTGGATCGGTATCGACAGATACACAAAGCCCTGGCATCGGTATCGGGACTGAAAAAGTCGGATCGGTGCATCCCTAGTTTCAACTACTGACCTGGGGTGTCGGTGAGATCCTGCAGGCGGACCAGCAGCAGCAGAGATCCGGCTGCCAGCAGAAGGAGGAACCACAGGGGGCAGTAGAGAGCACCTGGCAGCTTCATCACTCAGAGGAACCACAGGGGGCAGTAGAGAGCACCGGGCAGCTTCATCACTCAGAGGAACCACAGGGGGCAGTAGAGAGCACCGGGCAGCTTCATCATTCAGAGGAACCACAGGGGGCAGTAGAGAGCACCGGGCAGCTTCATCACTCAGAGGAACCACAGGGGGCAGTAGAGAGCACCTGGCAGCTTCATCACTCAGAGGAACCACAGGGGGCAGTAGAGAGCACCGGGCAGCTTCATCACTCAGAGGAACCACAGGGGGCAGTAGAGAGCACCGGGCAGCTTCATCACTCAGAGGAACCACAGGGGGCAGTAGAGAGCACCGGGCAGCTTCATCACTCAGAGGAACCACAGGGGGCAGTAGAGAGCACCGGGCAGCTTCATCACTCAGAGGAACCACAGGGGGCAGTAGAGAGCACCGGGCAGCTTCATCACTCAGAGGAACCACAGGGGGCAGTAGAGAGCACCTGGCAGATTCATCACTCAGAGGAACCACAGGGGGCAGTAGAGAGCACCGGGCAGCTTCATCACTCAGAGGAACCACAGGGGGCAGTAGAGAGCACCGGGCAGCTTCATCACTCAGAGGAACCACAGGGGGCAGTAGAGAGCACCGGGCAGCTTCATCACACACAGAAACACACACACACACACACACACACAAGGTGTTGAAATTAATCAATAATCGGTGCATCGAATCGTGGACATGGACGATGCTGCATCGATAATCAGCCGGCTCATAATCGATTATTTCTGTTTATAATGTAATGTAGGTCTAACAACATCTCTGTTTACATATTCTGGTATGTTAACACATTCAGGAGGTGCCATGTGCTCAGTGCTGTATAGTTTTATGTATCCAAGTTATTTAGTGGAGCACTGCAGAATGTTTGGTTTTTGAAGCTTGAAAAGCTATGAATTAAATATCCTACATGGCTTTAATAAAAACATGGATTTGAAGCATCGTGATATCGAATCGAAGTCTTGATAATCACAATCGAATTGAAAGATGAGTGAAGATTCACACCTCTAGTCATTACATCTCTCCACAGCTGAGAAACATGTCAACGCCTGAAGCTGCAGTAAGACACACAGGGCTCCACAGTGCGAGCGCTTCTCTCACATTTGCTACTAAAATCGATGAGTGCAAACTGTAAGATGTATTTAGGAGTTTTTATTTGGTAACACTTTACTTGAAGGTATCTACATAAGAGTGACATGACTGTGTCATGACCATAGACTGTATATTAATGGAGAAGGTATCCGGTTCGGTGAAGTGCTGCAAATGCGGAAGTGCCTTAAATCTGAATTCCAGCAGGGGGCGACACATGCGGTTGCAAAAGGAGGGTTGGTTTCTGTAGAAGTCTATGAGAAAGTCACCCACATCTCACTTGATTTATTACCTCAGTAAACATTTTCATAATGAGTTCATGGTCTCAATCGCTAGTTTCAAGTCTTCTGCAACTGCTACTACTACTGGAGCTGCTACTGGAGCTGCTACTGGAGCTACTACTGGAGCTACTACTGGAGCTACTACTGGAGCTGGTACTGGAGCTACTACTGGAGCTACTACTGGAGCTACTACTGGAGCTACTACTGGAGCTACTACTGGAGCTACTACTGGAGCTGCAGAGGCTGCTACTGAAGCTGGTACTGGAGCTGGTACTGGAGCTACTACTGGAGCTACTACTGGAGCTGGTACTGGAGCTACTACTGGAGCTACTACTGGAGCTACTACTGGAGCTACTACTGGAGCTGGTACTGGAGCTACTACTGGAGCTGGTACTGAAGCTAATACTGGAGCTACTACTGGAGCTGGTACTGAAGCTAATACTGGAGCTACTACTGAAGCTGCTACTGGAGCTGGTACTGGAGCTACTACTGGAGCTACTACTGGAGCTACTACTGGAGCTGGTACTGAAGCTAATACTGGAGCTACTACTGAAGCTGGTACTGGAGCTGGTACTGGAGCTACTACTGGAGCTACTACTGAAGCTGCTACTGGAGCTGGTACTGGAGCTGCAGAGGCTGCTACTGAAGCTGGTACTGGAGCTGGTACTGGAGCTACTAGCTACTACTGGAGCTACTACTGGAGCTACTACTGGAGCTGGTACTGGAGCTACTACTGGAGCTGGTACTGAAGCTAATACTGGAGCTACTACTGGAGCTACTACTGGAGCTGGTACTGAAGCTAATACTGGAGCTACTACTGGAGCTACTACTGGAGCTGGTACTGAAGCTAATACTGGAGCTGCTACTGGAGCTGCTACTGGAGCTGGTACTGGAGCTACTACTGGAGCTACTACTGGAGCTGGTACTGGAGCTGGTACTGGAGCTAATACTGGAGCTACTACTGGAGCTACTACTGGAGCTGGTACTGGAGCTACTACTGAAGCTGCAGAGGCTGCTACTGAAGCTGGTACTGGAGCTGCAGAGGCTGCTACTGAAGCTGCTACTGGAGCTGGTACTGGAGCTAATACTGAAGCTGCTACTGGAGCTACTACTGGAGCTACTACTGGAGCTGGTACTGGAGCTGCTACTGGAGCTGCTACTGGAGCTGCTACTGGAGCTGGTACTGGAGCTGGTACTGGAGCTGGTACTGAAGCTGGTACTGGAGCTACTACTGGAGCTACTACTGAAGCTGCTACTGAAGCTGCTACTGAAGCTGCAGAGGCTGCTACTGAAGCTGCTACTGAAGCTGGTACTGGAGCTGCTACTGGAGCTGCTACTGGAGCTGGTACTGGAGCTGGTACTGGAGCTGGTACTGGAGCTGGTACTGGAGCTGGTACTGGAGCTACTACTGGAGCTGGTACTGGAGCTACTACTGGAGCTACTACTGGAGCTACTACTGGAGCT
>NC_041338.1:38701866-38766469 GCF_004354835.1 Perca flavescens
AACACTAATAACACATTACACAGCAGGTAGCGTTAGCTGGTTAACACTAATAACACATTACACAGCAGGTGGCGTTAGCCTACCGTTAGCTAGTTAACACTAATAACACATTACACAGCAGGTGGCGTTAGCCTACCGTTAGCTAGTTAACACTAATAACACATTACACAGCAGGTGGCGTTAGCCTACCGTTAGCTAGTTAACACTAATAACACATTACACAGCAGGTGGCGTTAGCCTACCCTTAGCTAGTTAACACTAATAACACATTACACAGCAGGTGGCGTTGGCCTACCGTTAGCTAGTTAACACTAATAACACATTACACAGCAGGTAGCGTTAGCTAGTTAACACTAATAACGCATTACACAGCAGGTAGCGTTAGCCTACCGTTAGCTAGTTAACACTAATAACACATTACACAGCAGGTAGCGTTAGCCTACCGTTAGCTAGTTAACACTAATAACACATTACACAGCAGGTAGCGTTAGCCTATCGTTAGCTAGTTAACACTAATAACACGTTCCACAGCAGGTAACGTTAGCCTACCGTTAGCTAGTTAACACTAATAACACGTTCCACCTGGGAGCAGGTAACGTTAGCCTACCGTTAGCTAGTTAACACTAATAACACATTACACAGCAGGTAACGTTAGCCTACCGTTAGCTAGTTAACACTAATAACACGTTCCACCTGACAGCAGCT
Source organism: Perca flavescens (assembly GCF_004354835.1). Lineage (NCBI taxonomy): Eukaryota > Metazoa > Chordata > Actinopteri > Perciformes > Percidae > Perca > Perca flavescens. The sequence continues at coordinate 38,702,572 of NC_041338.1, forward strand.
AACGTTAGCTAGTTAACACTAATAACACGTTAGCCTACCGTTAGCTAGTTAACACTAATAACACCTTACACCTGGTAGCAGTTAACGTTAGCCTACCGTTAGCTAGTTAACACTAATAACACCTGACAGCAGGTAACGTTAGCCTACCGTTAGCTAGTTAACACTATTTTTTGATTTGATTTATTTAGGATTTGACAGACAACATAATCCAAAGGATAGCATGTTAAAGTGTGAACACTTATTTCCAACATGGTGTGGACAAGTTACCAACGTACAGCGAGAGAGCGTAGAAGACATGTCAGACCTGTAGGCCTACACATTTCAACATGTCAGACCTGTAGGCCTACACATTTTAACATGTCAGACCTGTAGGCCTACACATTTTAATATGTCAGACCTGTAGGCCTACACATTTCAACATGTCAGACCTATAGGCCTACACATTTCAACATGTCAGACCTGTAGGCCTACACATTTCAACATGTCAGACCTGTAGGCCTACACATTTCAACATGTCAGACCTGTAGGCCTACACATTTCAACATGTCAGACCTATAGGCCTACACATTTCAACATGTCAGACCTGTAGGCCTACACATTTTAACATGGACCTGTAGGCCTACACATTTCAACATGTCAGACCTGTAGGCCTACACATTTCAACATGTCAGACCTATAGGCCTACACATTTCAATATGTCAGACCTGTAGGCCTACACATTTCAACATGTCAGACCTATAGGCCTACACATTTTAATATGTCAGACCTGTAGGCCTACACATTTTAACATGTCAGACCTGTAGGCCTACACATTTTAACATGTCAGACCTGTAGGCCTACACATTTTAACATGTCAGACCTATAGGCCTACACATTTTAATATGTCAGACCTGTAGGCCTACACATTTCACCATGTCAGACCTGTAGGCCTACACATTTTAATATGTCAGACCTGTAGGCCTACACATTTTAACATGTCAGACCTATAGGCCTACACATTTTAATATGTCAGACCTGTAGGCCTACACATTTTAACATGTCAGACCTGTAGGCCTACACATTTTAATATGTCAGACCTGTAGGCCTACACATTTTAACATGTCAGACCTGTAGGCCTACACATTTCACCATGTCAGACCTGTAGGCCTACACATTTTAATATGTCAGACCTGTAGGCCTACACATTTTAATATGTCAGACCTGTAGGCCTACACATTTTAATATGTCAGACCTGTAGGCCTACACATTTCACCATGTCAGACCTGTAGGCCTACACATTTTAATATGTCAGACCTGTAGGCCTACACATTTTAATATGTCAGACCTGTAGGCCTACACATTTTAACATGTCAGACCTGTAGGCCTACACATTTTAATATGTCAGACCTGTAGGCCTACACATTTCAACATGTCAGACCTGTAGGCCTACACATTTCACCATGTCAGACCTGTAGGCCTACACATTTTAATATGTCAGACCTGTAGGCCTACACATTTTAATATGTCAGACCTGTAGGCCTACACATTTCAACATGTCAGACCTGTAGGCCTACACATTTCAACATGTCAGACCTGTAGGCCTACACATTTCGTAGGCCTACACATTTCAACATGTCAGACCTGTAGGCCTACACATTTCAACATGTCAGACCTGTAGGCCTACACATTTCAACATGCTGCGTACGCTGCGTTTTCACTCTGAAGTCGTGCCTCTGACTCCCTCCCCAGTCCGTTCTGTTGTGTGCTCGTTGTTAAAGTGTGTATAAAGCGATAGTGTGGAAGCTGGGCTCCATTATCATAACTCAGAGAGATGTGTGCAGCTCCCTGGAGAGCTGGGGGGCATCCATCTGTAACCCGAGACACTCTGCTCCTGCTTCCATGTTTTATTAACGTGTCCCGCCCCACAAATAACTGCCCTTTGTAGATTATATACCGACATGGTGACTGGGGTTCCTCTGCGTGGTTCTGTTTAAGGTGCTTATGCTAATTAAGCCCTGATCCTGGTTCAGCTTCACACTCACTCTGGTACAGAGACAAACGTGGGTTAATCCCCTCGACCAATCAGAGGAAGCCTTCAGATTTAACGGAGGAATATTAAATCATAACGCTGAGTTAGTTTAATGTTTCAGCGTTCAAACGGTGAATACCAGAAACATGATCCTTTGGGGTCTCTGTGTGTGTATAGTGTATAAGTGCATGTGAGTGTGAGTGTGTATGCGTGTGTGTGTGTGTGTGTGTGTGTGTGTGTGTGTGTGTGTGTGTGTGTGTGTGTGTGTGTGTGTGTGTGTGTGTGTGTGCAGGCGTATGTGTGTATACTGTATGTGTGTGTGCATACTGTATATGTGTGTGTTTGTGTATACTGTATGTGTGTGTGTGTGTGTGTGTGTGTGTGCATACTGTATATGTGTGTGTGTTTGTGTATACTGTATGTGTGTGTGTACTGTATATATATGTGTGTGTGTGTGTGTGTGTGTGTGTGTGTGTGTGTGTGTGTGTGTACTGTATGTGTGTGTATACTGTGTGTGTGTGTGTGTGTGTGTTGAGGTTATTTTTAGCAGTGAGTAATAATTCAGTGCGATAACAGAGCAGCTCGTTCACCTTCTCTCTGACGGAGGAAACCAACCAGCAGATGGATCCTGTTCTTCTTCCTCTTCCTCCTCCAATCAAACACTAAACTACAATAAACATTTACAATCCCACATTAAAACACCATCACACCTTACAGCTGGGACCATATATTAAACACTATCATACCTTACAGCTGGGACCATATATTAAACACTATCACACCTTACAGCTGGTACCATATATTAAACACTATCACACCTTACAGCTGGGACCATATATTAAACACTATCACACCTTACAGCTGGGACCATATATTAAACACTATCATACCTTACAGCTGGGACCATATATTAAACACTATCATACCTTACAGCTGGTACCATATATTAAACACTATCATACCTTACAGCTGGGACCATATATTAAACACTATCATACCTTACAGCTGGGACCATATATTAAACACTATCATACCTTACAGCTGGTACCATACATTAAACACTATCACACCTTACAGCTGGTACCATATATTAAACACTATCACACCTTACAGCTGGTACCATATATTAAACACTATCACACCTTACAGCTGGTACCATACATTAAACACTATCACACCTTACAGCTGGGACCATACATTAAACACTATCACACCTTACAGCTGGGACCATACATTAAACACTATCACACCTTACAGCTGGGACCATATATTAAACACTATCACACCTTACAGCTGGTACCATATATTAAACACTATCACACCTTACAGCTGGGACCATATATTAAACACTATCACACCTTACAGCTGGGACCATATATTAAACACTATCACACCTTACAGCTGGGACCATATATTAAACACTATCACACCTTACAGCTGGGACCATATATTAAACACTATCACACCTTACAGCTGGGACCATATATTAAACACTATCACACCTTACAGCTGGGACCATATATTAAACACTATCATACCTTACAGCTGGGACCATATATTAAACACTATCATACCTTACAGCTGGGACCATATATTAAACACTATCATACCTTACAGCTGGGACCATATATTAAACACTATCATACCTTACAGCTGGGACGATACATGGCCACTGATTGGATTTGTAATTTTTCTGATTGTAGCTTTTCCTGGTTGCGTGCAGCCGTGTTCCTCTAGCTCCCCGTGTGATTCAGTATCTCCTGAGGTTAATTATCTAAAAACATGGTTCATGTCTATGATTTTATGATCTAAAAACATGGTTCTGTGGTGGCAAATTGTATTTTAACCATTTGTTTAAAGATTGTTTTAAACCTCCACCTAATCCTGTTCCTTCCTGTAGACTTTTAAAGCACCAGAGAGGGGAACAGCTGCAGCCGTGAACTATAGCCTAGAGAGTTATTTAGTTCTACTAGCCTGAACCTTCTCACATTGTTGACTTTTTCCTTAGATAGAAGTAGAGAAGGCCGATGACTGTTTACCACAGGGAGAACTACGTAGGCTTCTACCTCCTGAGATTAACTATTGTTTAGGCTAATGAAAAGAACTTTCTAAACGCTGCTGCTTCAAGGAAAACTTCCACCACAGTTCATATCTATGATTTTATGATCTAAAAACATGGTTCATATCTATGACTTTATGATCTAAAAACATGGTTCATATCTATGACTTTATGATCTAAAAACATGGTTCATATCTTGAAGTTTGAAGTTTATTTCAGAATTGGCTTTCAGCAACAACAAAGCATTTATAAATCATATCAGCAGTCTGAGGGTTAGGCTGAAGATCTTGCTTATATTGCTTAACCTGTTCATAAAAATAATAAATAATAATAATAATTGCTTTGTCTATGTATCATATATCTGTGGTTTTATGATGTAAAATATGTTTTATATCGGTTTATATATCTATGCCTTATGATAGGCTACTAAACATAAAGGAGTATGTGTAAAACAGTACATGTGCAGTTTAGTGTCCCAAATTCCCCATACAATGTCCTTAATTAATCATGAACGTGTTAAACCACCTGTGCTACCCTACCCTACCCCTACCCGGTATATGTATAAACATAAAGGAGTAGCTGTGAAACAGGGCGGGGTTTGGTGTTTCCTCTCCCCGGGTTGGACTCACCTGTGCGGGCAGCAGCAGGGAGGCTGTCGGCGGAGTTTACGGTCCGTTTAGAAACTCCGTCTCTCCGGAGAAAAGCGTAATAACGACCACACGGGAACCGGTGCTCTGTTGTTTCCCGGGGAAATGTCCGGTAAGGGAGATGAGAGCGGAGCAGCGGGAGAGAAAACGCCCAAACTTCCTGCAGACAGAGAGAAGGAGAAGAAGGAGAAGAAGGAGAAGTGTTCCCGCTGGATGGGCGGGTCGGGCGGACGAGATGGGAAGATACCGGAAGATCAGCTGTCAGGCCTTCACAATAAAGCATCCATTTAACAACTGATTTCTTTGTGTGTGTGCGTGTGTGCGTGCGCGTGTGTGTGTGTGTGTGTGTGTGTGTGTGGTGGGGGGGACATCTGAGGCCTGTAGCCTACTAGGAAGAGAGAGAGAGAGAGAGAGAGAGAGGGGGGGTGCGCTTATAAAAGTTAAAACATTTAGAGACTGAGAACCCCGTTAACATTCCCTGATGGGTATTTTTATGAACTATATATATTTTAATGGGAAGGAATTACATATCGGCTATTTCTCGGCTTCTTGAGACAATGCGCACATCGGTTTGAATTATGTTTTTATATTTTTTATTTGCTCTAACGATCGCTTCCCACTGCCAGGGTTGCAACTGAAATAATAGGCTGAAGCAACGACAGTTTATGGAAAGCACCAGTGTAATTATGGTCAGATCTTGTTCTGACTGATGAGGAAGTGATATTAATAAGAGTTGTGATTTAAACATCTACAGCGTCGGCTATTTTTTTTTTGCCCGCTTTCCTTCCTGTTTTAGGAAGCAGCGACTGTATTGTGTTTCCCTGTAAAACCGTGTTTGTGTTCTTCATATTCATGTAGAATTATAGTTGGCTCTTCTTATGTAAAATATGCAGCTCTGGTAGAGGTTTGTGATTGGTCGTGGTGCGCAAACCCTTTTATGTGAACGCGCGCCGCTGGATTGGGAAACCCTGAGTTGACTGAACTAGTTGATAACCAGCGTCGTGACCCAGCTGATGCTGGACCACGGTGGTTAGGTTAGGTGAAGCCGGGGAACTGAAAGAGATCCAGGACTGGTTGATCTGGATTCATATTACAGGCCTCTGTTCATCAGCAGCAGTGTGATAATAACATTAATACTGAGAAATACTTTCAGAATACTGAGATCCATTCGCTTCATTTACAGCTCAGATGTAATGATCATTGATATTCATCTTTGTAAACTCTTTTAAAGGTGCTTTATAAATAAAGTTATTATGATAAGTTATCATTGTGATAGTTGTCATCTTTGGGTTTTTAAAATACAGGAACAAAAATCTGTTTGTTAGGGTTAGGGTTATATACCACCATTATAAACTATGTAGACATGGATCAGAGGTGATGTGTTTGTATCTGGCCCCCCCTGCTGCTGCACAGCCATAACAACACAACCACAATCACTAAAGCTTTTATTAACACAATAAGTTTACTTATGTGGAATCTGCCTTGTTGAAAGGTGCATACATAAACAAACTAACATTAATAACAACATTTAAAAAATAAATACAGAAAAAAACGTATACATACAGTACCAGTCAAACGTTTGGACGCGTGTATAAAATATACAGTAGATACAGAGTAATGTCGCGTTCTACCGAGCTGAATGCCTTCTATTCAAAGTCTGATTCTCATTGTTTTCGTTAGCTCTAGCCGGTTAGCTATTGTTAGCATTACCAGTTGATAACAACGCATCACGCTGTGTTTTGTGCATGCAAACATCGTAACAAGATGTCCACAGAGAGACGGTGGACATGCCTGTGTCAACGACTGATTTAGTGAGACAAATAAGACAGAAGTGCTGATAATAACTTTATGTTACTGCAGCTTTCACAACTGTTGATACAGAGGGCAGCCATGTTGGATTTTGAACTCGGGGTACTGTGAGGTTGTACGAGTCAGGAGGTCAGGGGGCGTGTTTCCGACTTTGACCTCGTAAAAAACGAAGTCTGAGGTAAATAGAACGCAGCAAAACTGTTGCATAAGGAACTGGAAACCATGCAGTCACATGGGCTACAGATTCCTAAACTGCATCCTGGTTTCCTTCACTTGCTTCCTTCCTCGGGTCCTAGTCCGTCCCACCGAGGGAGCTCAGCAGACGGAGGGAATCCTGACAGGAAACCACTTTTTATCACTTTTTGTTGCATTTCTCTACGTTTTCATCACTGTTTTCGACATTTAGGAGGAGCCACACACAATGAGACCGAGTTCATTAAGTCCTGAGATAACAGATGGTGTTTTCCTCCTCCGTGGTGGCACTTATTGATCCAGTCAGACGCTAATTCACCTGTTTTTCTTCTTCTGTGGTGGCCGTCTACAGGGAGAATACAGACATTCACCGCTGGGTACTGAGAGTAATGAAGCGCTGCTGACACTGGACTATTGATTTAAAGACTTACAGCATTGTTCTCCACAGGTCCTCTGTCACAACAACGAACTGGAGAAATCTGCCAAGTGGTCATTTAGGAACAAAGAGCTCTTTTATTATTCTGGATCACTTCCTCCTGTCTGAAGATCTGACCAGTGTGAGACTAGGAGTAAGTCAGGACCTTCCTCTTAATAAAGAGAGGGGGGATGACATCAACACTGTCCTGGGCTCTGAGGGCTTTAACTCCGGGGTTGTGTCCCTACTGGTTTCCACACTAACTGGTTTGCGTATGTTGGGTTTAACAGCACCAGTGGTGGTCAACAATCACAAACATATTCCTGCTGATTTTCAAATCATTTCCCAGATCTACTGCCGCCAAAATGTTTGTCTAAGTAATCACCACATCACAGCCACCTACAGAAAAAAAGATCTAAAAAGAATATAATCATTCAAATTCGGGTCGAGCTGGTTTTGATCTTGTGGCAAAAATATAAAAGACAACACACAAGCCCACACATCTACGCAGTGAGACTTGTTAATTTTGTCCCCTATTTTTAATTTAGTCTTAGTCTTGTGCCAAATGTCCTTGATAGTTTTAGTCATATTTTGTCATTCACATATCTTTTCTTGTTAGTCAAGTTTTAGTCAAAACATTTTAGTCTTTTTTTAAATAAATTCTTTCTGATAACCATTTCAGTCAAATAGTTATAAAAATAAATAAATTATATAAAGTTATATAAATATTGAGCCTCTTCCTTATTTCACCAGTAAATTCCTGCTAAACGACAAAAACAACCACTGCATGGGAAAAGGATATTTTACAATAAAATAAATACAGCACGAATCTGGCGAGGCGTATTTCAAGTGAACGCAACATGTGTTGTTTTTCATACAACGGCAGCTACAGACTGTCGTACCTCTCAGTGTTGGAATCCTCTCCAGTGAAATACAGAAACATTTTTACACCGTTTAGCTGTCAGCATTGTAACCGTGTTTACTCCCGCTGTTAGCTAACGGTAGGCTAACTTTACCTGGTGCCAGGTGTAGTGTTAACTAGCGTCCCGTGCAGCGATGTTTTGGTTTACTCTAACATCCTTTAATGAGCATCAGAGAGACGTGCAGGCATTTAAGTGGCACCGAAATCCGCCTTGCTATTCAGTCCAGTAGATAACGATCATTAAGACACCGGTCGGTGCCGTATTAGCACTGGGTCTCGGTACCCAACCCTAGTAACAGCTGAATATTCTATCTCATGATAAAAAAGTAGACGATTGTAGACGAAAATGAAGAGAGATTTTATCTTAGTTTTTATTTTATGCAAAACATTTTAGTCTTGTGTTTTTTCGTCAACAATAATGCATGTTAATTTAGTCTCAGTCAGCGTTTGTAGACATCGGCGCAGTCTCGTCATCGTCTTGTCTTAGTCATGGAAAAATATGTTCGTCGTTGACAACATATTTATTCTTGTCTCATCTGACGAAATTAACACTAGCAGTGAGCTACCAAAGCTTTACATCATGTAGCTTCCAGTCACCTATCTATCAGCTACGTCAGCAGCCAGGTAACATTTAGTTCTGATCTAAAACAACTGGGTACCTGGCTTAGTTTAGGAAATACCCGATGATAGTTATCACGTTTCTTTCATCACATCTATGGCCACACTGACAACTACTAGTTCTACTACTACTACTACTACTACTACTACTTCATCACAGCCACAAAATAAGCTGCACATTGTGCCTGATAAATATGTTTTAACAGTAATATTATAGCAGCTGTTATAGCTGTGGCTAAAACGCTAAATGTAACCTGTTTGATTGTCATGTTAGCCTGTTAACTTAGCAGCTGCTAACTAACTACACCTTCTGTATATATTTTGTTATATATATTTTATGCTTTTATTGTAAAAGGAGACAATATTCAATGTCAATGGAATTTTCACAATGTAATGATTATAATGAGTCAGCTCCTACGTCCATTCGTTGATAAAACATATGTCTGATAGTGAACGTGGAAAGCAGGGCCAGAGTAGGAATCATTTTCAGCTCTGGAGTTTTATGCCTTAGACCAGCCCCCTTAGGTGTACGACTGACTATATTTAAATAATGTAATAAAAACCTTGGTATATGTCAGAGATAGAGCACTGTTCTCTACAGCCCTGTGATTCTGTGTGTTTGGGTCTCATTCAGTCCAAACACAGTAAGTGGTGCTTTACAATGCAGATTTATTAGTTACCAACAGTACACATTACAACAACACAATGTAATGGTAAACAATATCAGAATCTATTTTCTGTTAATTAGTGTTCACAGATATCCATATCCATATATGTCTGCTGTAGTATATGACATTGTCTGCTCCAGGGGTTAGAGGACTGGACGTGGAAGAAGTTTACTATGTAAATGAGGAGTTTGTAAGAATAATCTGAAAGATTTCTGTAAAGGCCATTTTACAGTTGTGCGGAGGCTCCACGCAGATCTTTCTCCGTAGCCTACGTAAGTGGCCTGATGTTTATACTTGTGCGCTGGTGTGTGTGTCGAGCCGCATGTGTGTGTGTGTGTGAGGAGTGTGTGATAGAGCGAGGGAGAAGTGAGAGAGTTACGGCGATTAGCTTGAGAGTGAGTAGTGAGTCTAGAGTCCTAGTGAGAAAACCAAAGAGTCTCCCCTGTTCTTTCTGACCACGGTGGGAAATCTGGAGCAGGAGAAGTTTACCCTCTCCTTGATCTCATGGTGTTTATGGAGAAGGAGAACCAGGAAATGAGTCGGGGGGGGGGAAATGCAACGCTACCAAGCCACGGCCGAGCAGCATGCATCGCTGCGACGTGTAGTTTCATTTTTCGAGAGGTGACGTCAGGCTACGCTGTAGACGCAGAGGGGTCTGCGGGGCTATGCCGTCGGTTTTGCGCATGACTATAAAATGGCCTTAAGTGTGATCCTGTACAGACTAGAGGTGTTGAAATCAAACAAATAATTGATGCATGTAATCGTGGACATGGACGATGCTGCATCGATAATCGGCCAGCTCATAATCGATTATTTCTGTTAATTTAATGTAGACCTAACAACATTTCTGTTGACATATTCTGATATGTTTTGCACATTCAGGAAGTGCCATGTGCTCAGTGCTGTATAGTTTTATGTATCTAATTATCTAATTATTTAGTATTAGAGCACTGCACAATGTTTGGTTTTTGAAGCTTGAAAAGCTATGAATTAAATATCCTACATGGCTTTAATAGAAACATGTATTTGACGCATCGTGATGCATCGAGATATCGAATCGAATTGAATCGCTGACATGATAATCGAATCGGGAGATCAGTGAAGATTCACACCTCTAGTACAGACTCAACTGATCAGCAATGAGAAACAGGAGGAGACTCTCCAGAGCGGCTCCTAGGCTCAGGAACTCCCTCCCCCAAGAGATCTAAACCTCTGAGTCCCTCACCATCTTCCAGTCTTGCCTCAAGACCCATCTCTTCACCACTGCCTACCCCCAGCCCCACGCCCCTCCCCTTTTCATCTGTGCCTGAATCTTGTTGTTTTGTTTTGTTTTGCATCGTTCTCATGATCTACCTGTCATGTAAAGTGACTTTGAGTCTGTGAAAAGCGCTATATAAATTCAATTTATTATTATTATTACTTTCCGTCCTACACAGAACACAGAGACACTGAGGAACCAAAAGACCAGAACCCAAACCCAGGATAGAGAGTCTGAGTGAATGTGGTGTTGAAGGTGTGGAGGTGGATCAGTGAGTCAGAGGAGACTGTGTAGAAGGACAGAGAGCCAGCAGGACAGTCCACATACACTGCTACTCTACCAGAGGGGGGTGGGGGAGGAGAGAGGGAGGTCTGTTCCTCTCTTATTGTGACAGACAGAGTAACCACCAGGAGAGCACCTCAGACTCCAGGACTGATCATTACCTCCAAACTCACAGTCATCTCTTAATCCTCTCTTCCTGATTCCTCTGTAACTCACTGATATATCAACCCATCCTCTCATCTCGACATCCCAGTAACAGCGACCAGTCAGACCATCTCTACACAGCAGCTGATGATTCCAGTCAAACCTCTCTGGATGATCAGGATATGACTGATCTTCCACTATCACTAATGTCACCTTCCTGTTGTTGTCAGACAGTTTCAGTTTTCTGTTCACTGTGTTTGTGTCCAGTGTGAGTTCACAGGAATCTGACGGGGAGAACGAGACACAACACAGCTGCAGTTATTAACCAATCAGCTCTTTGATGATGACACAGTTTGATGAATGAAATTAAAAACATACTTACACTTCCTCATACCTGGTGTCAACAATCTGACTCCAGCAGGCTCCACCCTGAAAGGAGGAGGGGGCTCAGAGCAGCGTGGAAACATGGACATTACATCACTCTCACACAGATGTGAGCAGCTGCGCAGGAACGTAGTTTGACCAGTCGGGGGCCGACCTTAACAATGTGACCAGCTTAAGCGTCGGGTATCCTCGAGCGCGACACCGTGCGTGGGCCTCCGTAGATGGCGCGTGCTCTACGAGCATGAGCAGAGACGTTTACATATTTAATATTTAAAGCTGTTTGACTTTGTGGTCAGCCAAATTCAGAGATGCATGACCACGCGCCATGACAACTTGTGGAGCCTTTGCGCTGGAAACGACAGCCGTGGCAACGTCATTTTATTGCGCAACGCACCCGAAACACTGTGGCGACCATAAAAAAAGCTTTAAAATAGTTCCATGGTGACGTGACCCCGTTTTTGGTGGCCCTTAAAAAAACATAGCAAGCCTTGCTATATTGAGTAAAGTGTTGTCAGGAAAAACTGGGTAACAGAGTTGACATCTCAATAGCGTTGTGTTTGTTTGCCGCTCGCTCTCTTTTCTTGATCGTCCGTTTTTAAACATACGTGAGAACACTTCACTGTCACCCTTAATTGTAGGAATTCTGCTTTGTGCTGCTATGCAGGGTTTGGTAAAAACTACTTTAGAGCAGCTTTTATAAACATGATCTTTGTCTTTTTATTTTGTGTAGTACTGTTTCCAATATTTGGCCACATTTAACATTGCACCCATATGTAGAGGTTTATTCCTCGATGCAGAGGTCCAGGGTTCATGTTCGATCTGCATGTAGGAAACCGGACCCAAACCCCCGGGTCAAATTACATTAAACTGGCACTGTCCCCCTTTTTTCTATCCAGTCTGGAACCTGTGCTTCTTTTCGGGGACATGTGTACAATAAATCCATACTCTTAGATCGATAGTCTTGTTGTCCATACTTTATCCATTATCGACCATCTATTATTATCAGCTTTGTTGCTAAAAAAACATATTAGCATTTCCATGATGCTTTGGGAAAGTCTTAACCAAATCGGAGGTCTGTGCAAAGCCGGAAACACACAGCACGTGGAAGCGCCGCAAATAGCTGCAAAGCGCCGTGAAGCAGAGCTATTTTCATTTCGGCGCCCATGTTATCCAATCTGTCCGGTCACACCAGCTGCCAGGCGCCTGATCAGGCACGAATCTATGCTTCGGCAGTGGTGTACAGGCTCTGTGAAGCAGGAATCTCTTCCCATGATTATTATTCCAAGTGTCTGACAACCTTCAGAGATTTACCTTTATGTTCTGTCTCTACAACAATACAATTAGCGTGTATAGAGCCAACATATTTTCACATGTAAATATGTAAACTTTGTGTTTAATTCAACCAAAACTAGAGATTGTGATGGTTGGAAAAGAAGAGAGATGGGAGAAAGACGACCCAAGACGGCTTTTGATAGTTTTATTTTGTTTCTGTCTACTTTGAATGAAGTGTGTTTTACGATGATAAAAGTACTGATTATTTAAATGGAGTCTGTTGGGTTTGGTGATGGTGATTTCGGGGCTGTTTTATGTTCAACTAAAAGGATCTCACTCTTTAACTAAAAGGTCTATCTCTGTAGAGATCCATCCCATAATGTTGTCAGATACTTAGAATAATAATCTGAGTCTGTCAGCAGCAACAACAGAACTTTTAGTGGGCGAAAAGAAGGTGCACAAATGTCCTAGGCCTCTAACTTACATTGCAGATTGTTTCGCTGATTGCCAACTAAGTGTGGCAAGTCTTATCTAAGGTTCGTCCTATTTACTGGAGTAGTGAACGTTTTCATTGCATAAGAACCTTATGGGATGGGAATGATTGTTCCAGGTATTAGTCAAACCCTTAGGTGTAACCAGGGAAACAGATGTAGGTTATACTGTATATCTAAGGCTTTGAATGTGAAAGGTAAGAACGGAAAGAGTTTCCCTTGTACACACTGCCTTCATCAAGGACAGACAGTCCTTTAACATACAGAAATCTGTCCAAACTGCATCGATTATTAACAACAGGGAATTATCATTTTAATTCCTGGATATGTTCTCTTTGGAGACCTCCTACAAAAATATCTTCTTATGTTCATCTGGTGTTTTTTTTACCTGAGAGTGTCCAGTCTCCAGAGTGGATTCTTCAGTCCCGCTGACAGCAGCTTCACCCCTGAGTCTCCTGGATGGTTGTAGCTCAGGTCCAGCTCTCTCAGATGGGAAGGGTTTGAGCTCAGAGCTGAGACCAGAGAAGAACAGCCTTCCTCTGAGATCAGACAGCCTGACAGACTGCCAACACACAAAACAACACACAGAAACTCTCTGTGAACAAACATTGTATAAGCGAGTTAATGCCCGTCGAGGCGAACCAACCCCCATGCGCAGCCAAGGACAGTTGCCTCTGCCGGAGTTGGGTATTAACTTTCATACATAGATAATAAATAGATGAATATATTTTAAATGGTCTTCAGTTTAACATGTTGATGAATCCTGACCTGAAAGTCTCCAGTTTACAGTATGGACTTTTCAGTCCGACAGAGATCAGCTTCCCTCCTGAATCCTGCAGGTTGTTGTTACTCAGGTCCATCTCTCTCAGACTAAAGGACTCTGAGCTGAGAACTGAGGACAGAGCATCACAGCTTCTCTCTGACAGGTTACAGCTACTCAGTCTGAAGAGACAACGGTAAAAAAGACAGATAACATCTGTGTTTAAATGTTGAGTCTGGACTTTTGGTGATTATGTTCTCAGCACATTTACTCCAAACAAGTTGGAGACGTGACAATTAATAGTAACTGAACCAGGGATGAAATGACATCCAAAAGTCACATATTAAAATATAAATGTTTCTTGATCTCAGCAACAGTTCATATTTTGTGCTGTATACAACTTAAATCTAAATTAGAACAAAAATACTTTGGAAACATTCAATTGTTACATTTTAAATCCTGACATGAGAGGTGATATTTATATTAAATTAAGCTTAAAGTTTAGAAAGATATCTCAAATAATTTGAGACAAACAGTAACTTTAACATCTCAGGTCCAGCTCTCTCAGAGTAGAGGACTGGGAGCTGAGAACTGAGGACAGAGCTTCACAACTTCTCTCTGACAGATAACAGCCACTCAGTCTGGAGAGACAATGGTAAACAAGACAGATAACATTTGTGTTTAAATGTTGAGTACCTTGCCATCCTCTCTACCCAACTAAAGACACACCTTATCAGCTTAAAATTATGGCAACAACCTCTTAAAACACTGCAAACTCACGGTCCTCTCTAGCTGACTTACAGCCACTCTTTCTTGGCTTAAAGTGACTCACTGTTTGACGGCTACCGCCGCTGAACAGGCTACACGGCTGTTGCAAATTAAATTGCATGTTTCTATTATGAGAAAGTCAAACTTACATTTTTTGTCATAGGTCTTCACTTCACTGGCTGTGTCTCAATTGTTTTTTGCGAGTAACAAACTCAAGTACTCTATATAATCTATATAATTCAATGTGAGTGCACACATGTTGAAATGACTGCTAATGCATGTCTATAGTAGCCATGATAAATTAGCCTAAAGCTAATGCTTACCTGTTCAAGAGAAAATTAACCAACTCTGCATCTTTTTGGGCTCCAAGCTGGCTTCATCTTTCAAATACATCTCCAATATTTACCCGTGTGCTATTAGGTCTCTGGTCATGCAACTAATTACAAACACTGAGTTTTTTTAGGTTGGGTAGAATCTATCTCCGTTGATCATGTTTGTTTGTTTGCTGCTTTCATGGCTGTACTAACATTACAGCTGTAGCACTGGGTTTACGTGTTTACAGGTATATCTGGCAACCCAGCCTGGCTGTCAAACTGGGCAGTTGATAACAACACACAGGCCAAAAGACAAGGTCGTCACGGAACAGAAATTTCAAAAGGAGAAAATACTGACATTAGCATTGTTGTCAGAAAAGATAGTATTTCAGCTAAGCATGTTTCCTTAATATCATATGACATATTGTGGTCATTTTTGGATTTTATACAGTAAATATATTACATATTACACCTTTAAATGTTGCATCTGGGCTTTCGGTGATTATGTTCTCAGCACATTTTTTCTAAACATTTGGAGACGTGATAATTAATAGTAACTGAATCAAGAATGAAAAGACATCCAGAAAATTAAAGTCACATGATATTAAAATATAAATTAGTTGATCTCAGCAACAGTTCATATTTCATGCTGCATACAACTTAAATCTGTGTCTGTATTTTTTAAATTTTGAATCCTGATATTAGGGGGGCTGTTAAAATTAAATGAAGCTTAAAGTTTAGAAAGATCTCAAATAATTTGAGACAAACAGTAACTTGTCCTGACCTGAGTGTCTCCAGTTTACAGTGTGGACTCTGCAGTCCATCAGAGATCAGCTTCCCTCCTGAATCCTGCAGGTTGTTGTTACTCAGGTCTAGCTCTCTCAGACTAGAGGACTGGGAGCTGAGAACTGAGGACAGAGCTTCACAGCTTCTCTCTGACAGATAACAGCCACTCAGTCTGGAGAGACAATAGGAAAGAAACAAGTTATTTATATTTCTCTCCTGTTGAAATATATCAGAGTATTTATTGATCCCACTTACAGAGCTTTGTTGGAAGCTTTGACCACTGGCAGCAGTGACAGAAGAGCCTCCTCTGAAGCATCATATTTCTTCTTCAGGTCAAACACATCCAGCTCTTCTGATGATGACAGTAAGATGAAGACCAGAGCTGACCACTGAGCAGGAGACAGTTCATCTGCGGAGAGACTTCCTGAATTCAGGGTCTGTTGGATCTGCTTCACTAGAGAACAATCATTTAGTTCATTCAGACAGTGCAACAGATTGATGCTTTTCTCTGCAGACAGATCCATCTTCTCCTTGATGTACTTGACTGTTTCCTGATTTGTCTGTGAGCTACTTCCTGTCTGTGTCAGCAGGCCTCGTAGGAGAGTCTGATTGGTCTCAAGAGAAAGACCCAGGAGGAAGCGGAGGAACAAGTCCAGGTGTCCATTTAGACTTTGTAAGGTCTTGTCCACAGCACTCTGGTAGAAATGTGTCACTGCAGATTCAGGGTACATTGTTTGTCCCTGGTAGAAGTGTGTCTCTGCGGGTAAATGGATTGTTTGTCCCTGGTAGAGATGGGTTGATGCTGTTTGTTCTTCTGCCAACAGGTTGATTCCAGAGTTGGTGAATGTCAGATGGACATGAAGAGCAGCCAGAAACTCCTGAACACTCAGATGGATGAAGCTGAACACCTTGTCCTGGTACAGTCCTCTCTCCTCTTTGAAGTTCTGTGTGAACACCCCTGAGTACACTGAGGCTGCTGTGATATTGATGCCACACTCTGTCAGGTCCGATTCATAGAAGATCAGGTTGCCTTTCTTTCAATTTTCCCAGAGACTCAATCATCTTCCTGCTCTCTGGACTCCAGGGTGAATCTGTCTCAGCTCCTCCATTATACTTGATGTTCTTCACTTTGGACTGAACCACCAGGAAGTGGATGTACATCTCGGTCAGGGATGTGGCACATGATGTGGAGGCTTCGTGATGTCTTGATGTGGGAGATGATTCTGCTGGCCTGCTCCTCGTCTGTGAATCTCTTCCTGAAGTACTCCTCCTTCTGGGCATCAGTGAACCCTCTGACCTCTGTCACCATGTCAACACACCCAGGAGGGATCTGATTGGCTGCTGCAGGTCGTGTGGTTATCCAGAGGCAAGCAGAGGGAAGCAGATTCCCCCTGATGAGGTTTGTCAGCAACACACCCACTGAGGTGGACTCTGTAACATCAGTCAGGATCTCAGTGTTGAGGAAGTCGACACTCATCCAGACCGTCAAAGATGAAGACAATCGGGAACTCTTCAAAACTGCAGATTCCTGCTTCTTTGGTTTCACTAAAGAAGTAATCAACAAGTTCCACCAAGCTGAACTTTTTCTCTTTCAGCACATTCAGCTCTCTGAAAGTGAATGGAAATGTGAGCTGGATGTCCTGGTTGGCTTTGTCTTCAGCCCAGTCCAGAGTGAACTTCTGTGTTAAGACTGTTTTCCCGATGCCAGCCACTCCCTTAGTCATTACTGTTCTGATTAGTTCATCTCTTCCAGGTGGGGTTTTTAAGATGTCTTCTCGTCGGATTGTTGTTTCTGGTCTGTCTGGTTTCCAGGATGCTGTTTCAATCTGTCTGACTTCATGTTCATTATTGACCTCTGCAGTCCCTCCCTTTGTTATGTAGATCTCTGTGAACATCTGATTCAGAAGGGTTGGGTTTCCTGCTTTAGCAATCCCCTCAAACACACACTGGAACTTCTTATTTAGTTTAGATTTGAGTTTATGTTGGCACACTCCAGCAGGACTTCCTGAATAATACAGAACAAAAAGATCAGTAAGTGATTTACCAAGAAAACAGGAACATATTTCTGTCCATCTCTTAGTAAACATCCCATTTATTCAGCAAGTTAAATCATTAGAGAAGTCCTCTTACCACTCTGCAGACGGTCAGCCAGTTCCTCCTGCTTCATTCTCCTCAGGAAGTGCAGTGTGATCTTCAGAAATGCCTCTCTGCTGCACTTCCTCTGCTCTTCATCCTCACCTTCCAACACCTCCTCATTCTCCCTCTTACTCTCTGAGCATTCTGGGTAATCTGGACTCAGAACCTTCTGGATCTTCTTCAACTCATTCTTCACAAAAGTGACGATGTTCTCCTCCAGCAGCTGAGACAGAAGATTATATGAATCAAATCAAACTGGAATCATGGAAGCAAACATCAGATCCATTTTGGACAGACTGACAATCCACTGGTATATAAAGTGCAGCATGGAAATGATTGTGAACAGAATAAATGTAAAAGTAGTTGTTATACATGTACAGACCATAAAGATGGAGTCCAGGTGTGTTTGATGCTGCTGGGCAGACTGACCACTGGGAACCTCTGAGCTCTCCTGGTTGAATCTGGGAGGAATCAGGAAGAATTAGCTCACATTATGTCTGTCCACACCCCTATAAAACTGGGAACAGCAACTCACTGAGGACCCCTGAGTTGGAGTTATCCCTGAAAAACAAGAAAAAGTAACTGACTGCTGTTTGTGATTATGCACCAATGAACAAGGTGGGTTTGTGCGGCATCAGCAGTGATGCTGGCATTGTACCAGAATGTTGTGGTTCAGAGAAAGCTGTTTGATTCACCAGTCAATCTACGTTCCAACCCTCATCTGTAGTCATATGATTTTGGGGAGTGACTAAAAGCAAAAGATCACAGATACAAGCTTCTGAAATTAGTTTCATCAGTCCGGGATCAGCCTTAAAGATAGGGTGAGGAGCCTCTAATCTAATCAGTTCATCTTTGAGTCCAAGTGGATGTTTGTTTTGATTTAAAAAACAATTCATCCATTCTGGCCACAGATATTGCCAGTAGGGAGGCATACAAATGTCAATACTGGACTAAAATATTACAAAAACAGCAAAGAATATCGGACCAAAGCAGGTCCAATAATACTGGAAATAAATAAATTAAATGAATATACAGGTTTAAACAAACTTCTGTGGATAACAGGGAAACATGAATCAATAATGTTATTTTGTAATCAGCAGCTTACCTCTTTGAAGCAGAGGGTTGTTGTCCTTTAAAATCAATGAAGCGACCTTTAGACCGGTCACTCTTCATGGACACACAGCTGGGTTCAGGTTCAGGTTCTTTCAGCTTCCTCCTGATGAAAACACATTAAAACCAGTATATGATCTGCACTGCACCCAGAATACGGTGAAATAATGTATTGTGGATACATTTGACAAAACATTTTGCTAATTGTTTTGTCTTGCCATCCAGAGAAAACATTTCTTTCATGGTGTAGGAAAACAATAGAAACTGAAATGACATATCATTTTAAACAGACACATTTGAGTTCTTACATCAGTAGCATCAACAGGAAACAACTGTATGTTTCACGAGACGTTGATGTTTCAGAGTTTTAGAGCAGCTGATTACAATCCAGCTGTTACCAGTGACATGTTTGAATTTACGATGTTACATGACTGTAGACTACAAAATGTTGAATTGATGGAGGAACTCAGTGGAGTCAAGGTTTGCCTTTGTTAGCATCCAGCATCTGTTAGCCTAAATAAAATCACACTGTTATTCACTAAAGAATCACCGTGGCTCCGTCCGGCACCGCCCAAGATGATTGTGATTGGTTTAAAGAAATGCCAATAAAACTGAGCACATTGTTCTCCCATCCAGGAATGCTGTGTGGGTTAGCCAGACCTTCCTTTGCAGCTCTGTGGAGGAAGGTCTGGCAGGTCCAATATTAAAATGATATCTACAGTTGAACTGGACAGCTCTCAGATGTGAAAATATAAATGTATGTGAAGAAGAACGATGCTGAAAATAAACATACAGGTTTATTAAAATGTATCTGGATAACTAAGAGAGAAACAGTCATGAATCAGTAATGTTACAGTGTTATTACTGTAACAGCTTACCTCTTTGCAGCAGAGGGTTGTCGTTCTTTAAAATCAATGAAGTGACCAATAGACCGGTCACTCTTCATGGACACACAGCTGGGTTCAGGTTCAGGTTCAGATTCATCAGAGTCCAGTCTCAGAATGGTCCTGTTAGACAGGAAGACCATCAGAGAGGGACATTAACTTTTTAATCTTCAAAAACAGAAGCTGGTGGAGAAACTAGAAACTATTAACCAGAATAAAAAATCTGAAGCTCTTCACTGAAGGATTTCTGCTCTCTGCTCATCCTGCTCTCTCATTGGTTGTATTTCTGGGAGAACAGGAACACTGTAAAGACTTCAGGACTAATGTCATCTTTCTGTCCTTTAAAAAGGAGCCAAGACCTTTCTGTTCTGTTACATGTTGAACAGTTTTAGTGTGCAATAACATGTGCTGCTCTTTTAGGAAGACACATAGCTGCACACACACAGACAGACAGACAGACAGACAGACAGACAGACAGACAGACAGAGGTTTGAGTGTGAATAATGCTGGTGGAGTGATCTGAGTGCTGGACAGTTAGAGATGGTCCTCTCACTTCTCAGCTTTGGGTTACATTTGGGTTACAAACTGTAAAACATTGTGGTTAGGGGTTGTCGTCTTACCTCTGAGCTTTGGTCTGTCTGTCCTGTTCTCCACTCAGAGTGGTTCCTCTGTCCTGTTCTCCACTCAGAGTGGTTCCTCTGTCCTGTTCTCCACTCAGAGTGGTTCCTCTGTCCTCACACTGATCCATGCTGCTGAACTCATAAGCTCATCATCTGGAGAGGAAACACATCATTTCTCAGTAGTTCTTCTGTAGTTCTACTATGAGTCCACTAGATGGAGCCAGGAGGCTGCAGACCAGCTCACACTAACACACTTCCCCACCACTAAACTATATTTCAGTTACATGGCAGCTTTTATTTGATCTGAAATCAGCTGTCAACAGTAGGGCTGGGTATTGTTAAAAAATGTGATACCTGTGTCGAAAACCAATAGGGGTCAGTACCTGAAAGAGCCTTTTTTCTATACCAATTTTATAAAATCCATTTTAACAAAAAGAAATTACAACATTACACATTATGTACAGTGTTATTACACACACACACTGAGCACCTCTGTGTAACGTAGAGTCTCTATGATGTGTAACGTTAGTCAGTCAATCAGACATGATTAGATCTTGGTAGAAGCATGCTGCATGCTGATTGGCTCACTGCCTCTGAGGAGATTTACTCCTTAGGCCGGCTACACACTGCCTGCATGGCGTGATCTTGGCATGAGCATGGCGTTTCTGTTGCGTGTCAGTTGCGTGTCCGCTGCGTGGTGTTTTCTACGTCTTTCCCCACCAGAAAAGTGTCTGATGCTGCTGCTGCTGCTGCTGTTAGCCTTGTCTGGACACATGGATGTTTCCCATAAACATAAATATATACTGATCTGATTACAGCAAAGACAACGTCGGCAGTATTGACGGTAAAATAGGCTCCAGAATATTTCCTTCTGGATTGACAGGTGCAATGACATTTATGTCAAAACCTCGAGACTTTCAAACATCAACATGTCATTTATTAAATGTATTTGTGTCTAAATTACATATAAACATTTTTTGCTATTCTATGTTGTCTGGAAATGTTTCCAACACGCTGGCGTGTGGCGTGAAAAAATAGGCGTTGGTTCTACTTATAGCACGCACGTGTGACAGTGTGCACGCTCTAACCTGTTTCCATGGGAGCCCAAATAAACACGGACACGCCACGCAGCCAGTGTGTAACCGGTCTGAGGGATGGACATTGGGTATTGAATGACGAGGCGTTTTTCTGGAAACTCGATACTTTAGAGGCAATTCGGTCAGTGGTAGTTCCCTAGTCAACAGTGACTGTCGACACGCTGGACGGTTATGAAAGATACCGGTGTGTTTTTTTTAAATGCACAAAAAGAGAGACTTTTGGCAACAATGACATGGCATCATTATCTGAGTTATTCAGTCTTCCAGGGTCTCCATTTGAAACCTGGCTAAAGGCTGTTGTATGAAGAAGCATTTTGCTGGAGAGTGTTGTAAAACATGAGATATCGTTCATGGAAATAATGTTCTTAACATTGAGAGCCAGGCAGACATTTCCAGTTGGAGATGAACGAGTCATGTTAATGATTACAGTAGATTATTGTAATGTTTTGGCGGTACGTCTGTGTTTAACATGGATGTGTTTACTACTGTTGCCAGGCAGTCTGCTTCCCTTTACACCCACTCTCTTCTTCTCTACTACTTCTTGTTTTCTCACAGATTATTTAGTTTGTACAGCTCCTGACGTTTTTGGAGAATCCTGCAACGAACAATGCGTTGACCATAAAAGTCTCCGTGCATTCTTGTAGTTCGAACGCCATCTACGGTGGCCTGAGCCACGGCGTCACGCTCAAGTTCAAACTAAGCTTTATGCTTCTCCTGCACTGCATTTATCGGACAGCTTTAGATTAGATTAGACTTTATTGTCCACCTCTTTGGCTTCCCCTAAACATTAAAACATCAAACATTAACATACAACAATAATTATGCAATGAGCAGAAACAGCCTTGAACACTTTTTCCTGTGCATTGATTTTGCATTCAGTGCCTGTATGGCATGGTAAATAGTTCCTTTACAGATTCAGATCATAAAACTAAACATAACCAGATAATAAATGACAATGTATTATAGATGTAAGTAGCCAGCAGTATATCAAGTCATTAAGTCAGTGTTTTTATGCTCTCTGAGTGAGCCTCAACATCCTGCAGTTTACTGTTACACCAGCAGATGGCGCCCATGGCTCTTTGTTATGTTGACCTCTGACCTGGATACAATGTCACAAAATGGTGTTGTTTTCAGTTCAGTGGAGTTGTTCTAATCTCTAATCTTCTGGGTTTATTTCCCGGTGAATCTGTGCAGTATTGTTTCTCCTGCTGGATCAGAGGTTTTAGGTTTTTATATCGCTTTTCTCGGCTCCAGGGAAGTTTTCAAATATAAAAAGTCAATGGAATAAACACTGAAGAGACACAGAAAGAGTCATAATGGACCATGCTGGCAGCAGTTTTACAGTCATTTATTAATAATATTACTTTTTGTTCATTTAATAGCATATTAATGAATCTATTGAGTCTTTTTTTATTTCTATGTTGGCAGCTTTTGTCTTCCGTACCCCTCCTTTAGGGACTTTCCAGTCAGGGTCCTAAGTCACTTTAACATGAAAACGTGTCTTACTCCTGTTTTTTTATTTTGATAAACTTGATCTGTCTTCTGCCAGCTCATATTCAGTTACATATGAAGTCATTATGAAATAAAAGAAACAAGTTTAAACATGTTACTGTAGGATCTCCAGAGAGAGAAATGAAGCGCTCCTCTCTTGAAGTGTTTTTAACTGATAAATGAAACTGGAAACGTCAGAAGTGTTTATAAGAAATAAAGGATCTATGACACAGTAACAAGGATCAAACCTGCATATGAACTCGTCATTAAACTCGCAGATATCCACCCAACAGGGCGGCAGATCTCTGGGGAGATGTCGTCACAGATCAGAAGTCATAGTGGTGTTAGTTTCTCTGCAGCTTTCTGCTCTCAAATTAACCTAAACTAACCACATTGAGCTGAAAGTAAAAACATTTTCAGATGGTTTACATTACCTTCAGCTGGAGCTTCACACTGAGAAAACTAACTGCAACACAACTTGACCAACGTGAAAGTAAACTTTAAACAGGAAACGCATGAACACGAGTCACATGTTAATAAAACACATGAACACGAGTCACATGTTAATAAAACACATGAACACGAGTCCCAGCTGGGCTCCAACAGCTGCAGCTTCTCCATGTTTTCTACTCTAGTGAATATATTTTAGGCTGATTCAGAGAAGTTTTTTTGTTAACAGTTAATATGCTATATATTAAGTTCAGACTGTTTTTAATTTAGACCAACAAATAAATAAAGTAATACACCCTAATGAGTGTCCGAGTGCTCAGCCAGGCCGAAGTATAGGCAGTAAATGTCAGGGGGAGGGGCTGGATAAATGCCCTGGCCGTGGGAGCGAGTGTGAACTCAGAGCAGCAGTTTCACCGCTCCGCTTTGAGTCCCTCTCTTAAATGGAAAACAGAGCGATGTGTGAATTGTTGAATGCTGCGTACCCCTCTGGCACTGGGTAGTTGCGCCCCTGGACGTCACCCACAGTTGCAGCGTCAAACGGATCTGTACAGGAAGCCTGAACAACGAGCTGCCAGGACTCTCAGGGGCCGTCCACACGGAAACCTTTTTTTGTGCAAACGCACATGTTTTGCATCGTTTGGGCCGACCGTCCAGACGAATCCTGAAAACACACTTTTTTGAAACCTGGTCTCAGGGTGAAAAAATCCGAAAACGGCTCTCGTTTGGCTTCGTATGGACGGTGAATACGGATCCGTATCGATGATGTCATCGCCACACCCGTCTTTTACACCCTCTCCCACGGCCGCTGACGCACAACTGTGGTGAAGCTAAGCGAGCATGTCCCGTCTCCATGGTTACACCAGCTCACTTCATCTAAATACTGTGTCTCTGCTCCCTGACCCTTCCCTCTGGATTCTACACAAGATATATCGCTAACGTTATGTAGCCAACGTTAAACATCGCTAAAGTAGCTGACCCCTCCAGCAGCGAAGTAACGTTAACGTTAGCTGCTATGGCTATCTGTTTATAAAGTGGGAGTAGATAACTTATCAGCTAGCTAGCTAATCTGTCTGCTTATTAACTCCTTGAACGGATTATAGTAACTTTTACCACGGCTTATTGTAGAAAGGCTACTGCAAGAAAAACGTATAGATTATTAAAAAGACATCATTCATGGATCATTGATGTTTGTTTGACTGCCGATGTTAGAGCGAGCTAACGTTAGCTCGCTGCTAGCGCGCTGCAATCATGCAAAATAAAAAGCAATCCAACAGCACATTATACAACGTAAACAAAGACACATTTTCTTGCGGCGGCTTTTATAAAATGAGCAGTGAAAGTTATTATAGTCCACGGATGTATTAAGAGAACATTATAATCTAGTCATGTTATGATGGGAAGTGGAAGTGACTATGCTCTTCTTCTCCGTTTTTTGTGAATGTCTGTAGCAGAAAGCAGAAAGCAGCGCCGCCTATAGGCCTGGACTATGAAGTAGCGTATTGAGTCATTTACAAGTGGATTCGTTTGGACGAAAATATTCTTGAAACGAATCCAGGGAAGACGGGTAAAAAAAAGATTGTTTTGGTACGTGTGGACGGGGCCTCAGAGTGACTGCAGGTCTCTCTGGTAAACTTACCGGGTTAAGATGAGTTCTGTTATGGTGAATGAAGGGCTTGATCTCACCAAGTAGCTCATCCAATCGGATCACAGCATTGACGGCAATGCTGCTGCCAGTTCTGCCGTTGTTTATCTTTTTCTTCTTCTTCTAGTCCGTAGAAAGAGCAGCGTCGGTAGCCTTTCCTCATTAGAGCCCCCGCTGTTCAGGAGAAGACTGCAGCTAGACCACCAGCGCGGTTATAAATCAAGGGGGTAAGCTTCGCTTCAGAACTCGAGCCATCTATGGCGCCATTTTGTTGCTACAAAGCCATCACCTCCTGTTAGCATTACACTGACCGCCATTTTTTTTTTTACGTCACTTGACTGCGAATAACTTTACATCTGAAGCGTTTAAAGACTCTATTTGTCCGTTGTTTATTTCTAAAGAAACACGACGATGTATAAAAGGCTCCATTACCTTGTAGCTCACGTTATGGCTCCGTAGCAGACGCTTTTATAACAATAGGCTAACGATTGGGTCATAACCACGAGACTTACTGTCACACAGTAGAGGAATTACCGTATAGTACAGGAGAAGCTCACAGGCAGTTTGGACTTCCATTATCTGTTTAGGTTTAATTACTAATGTTAACTAGCATGTTAGTGATCAGTAATTACTAATGTTAACTAGCATGTTAGTGATCAGTAATTACTAATGTTAACTAGCATGTTAGTGATCAGTAATTACTAATGTTAACTAGCATGTTAGTGATCAGTAATTACTAATGTTAACTAGCATGTTAGTGATCAGTAATTACTAATGTTAACTAGCATGTTAGTGATCAGTAATTACTGATGTTAACTAGCATGTTAGTGATCAATAATTACTAATGTTAACTAGCATGTTAGTGATCAATAATTACTAATGTTAACTAGCATGTTAGTGATCAGTAATTACTAATGTTAACTAGCATGTTAGTGATCAGTAATTACTAATGTTAACTAGCATGTTAGTGATCAGTAATTACTAATGTTAACTATTACTAATGTTAACTAGCATGTTAGTGATCAGTAATTAGCCTGTGTCTATGTTATCTCCTTACATATACCTACACTCTCCGTCTCTGTGAGATTGGGAATGATTGAGATTTCTCTCTCACAGCTACCAGAAGACTTCACACTTTTAGACACGTTGATCACGTCTCATTCTCTCAGTTGGAGGCTGCGCAGTAAAGCTGGCCATCACCGGGAAAGTGCTTCTAATAGCCTTCACTGGTCTCCGTCCAGAGACACGGGGTCTATTGGTCCATTATATACTGTCTATGTTATAAACAGTGGCGCCGATCCTGTGACGTCACATGCAGACAGCTGGAAAAAAAAGGGACACTCTCTGCTGATTAGGTATCACATGTGACACTAAACCAGGGACACGCCCACTCATATGGAAGTTTTTTGGCGTCTTTTTTCAAATGGAAATGTGTTTTGTGATAGTTAAATAGATTTGCAGTTACGTCATGATTTCTTCCTAATTAATCTCCCGAGTAACAAACTTTTATCAAAGGAAAGGAAAGTTAAATCTCAACTTCACTTACATTTCTTATCTTTATATGTGTGTATATAATATACACTACCGGTCAAAACTTTTAGAACACCCCAATTGTTTTAGTTTTTTATTGAAATTTTACCAGTTGAAGTCCAATGAATAGCTTGAAATGGTACAAAGGTAAGTGGTGAACTGCCTGAGGTTAAAAAAAAAACTGCTCCTCTCACTGCTCCTCTCACTGCACCTCTCACTGCTCCTCCCACTGCTCCTCTCACTGCACCTCTCACTGCTCCTCTCACTGCTCCTCTCACTGCACCTCTCATTGCTCCTCCCACTGCTCCTCTCACTGCTCCTCTCACTGCTCCTCTCACTGCTCCTCTCACTGCACCTCTCACTGCACCTCTCACTGCTCCTCTCACTGCACCTCTCACTGCTGCCCTCTCACTGCTCCTCTCACTGCACCTCTCACTGCTCCCTCACTCACTCCCCTCACTGCTCCTCTCACTGCACCTCTCACTGCTCCTCTCACTGCACCTCTCATTGCTCCTCCCACTGCTCCTCTCACTGCTCCTCTCACTGCTCCTCTCACTGCTCCTCTCACTGCACCTCTCACTGCACCTCTCACTGCTCCTCTCACTGCACCTCTCACTGCTCCTCTCACTGCTCCTCTCACTGCACCTCTCACTGCTCCTCTCACTGCTCCTCTCACTGCTCCTCTCACTGCACCTCTCACTGCACCTCTCACTGCTCCTCTCACTGCACCTCTCATTGCTCCTCCCACTGCTCCTCTCACTGCTCCTCTCACTGCACCTGCACCTCCTTCTGCATCTCTCACTGCTTCTGCACCTCTCCCTCCATCTCTCACTGGGCCTGGTCTTCTCCCTGGGCCCCTTGCTCTTCCTCTTCCTCGTCCAGACATTACAGTCTTTGTATTTTTCTGTTTCTGTTTCCAAACACATCACTCCTCAAAGTCCTTCTTTGATAGTAATTGAAAGAAATAACCCCTTCCACTGAGTCTAAGCCAGACTGGAATCAGCTGTGGTTGGACCACTTTACCCAACATAAATCAGCTGTGTGTCAATTTTTCAATTGTCTTTTTTTTTTCAGCTGAGATATGTTGTTTTTGAACTAATATCATTGCAGAAGCAGATGTTTTTATACTGTATCTAAGGTTTGGATAATTGTTTTTGCTATTGTGGGATGTTGTGTGTTAACATTCGTAAATACTACACAAACAATCCATCATTTTGTTGGGAGGTATAGCTTGTCTGTTAAGAAAATGTAAGCGTTGTGGAAATGTGTTCACTGACTGCATATTATGTGAAAAAGACATGCAATATGTGAATTGTATGGACAAAAAAGACTGATGCTGTGCTAATTGTGTTTAGAGTTTTGAAAATGTGACAACTGTTTGGACAAATGCTTGTTAGCGACTAAAAAAAAACTGTAATAGTGGTCGTACTATGCAAGTCTCAGTTTCAACTGTAAAGAGAAGACTTGGAGCTGCAGGTTTGATAGGTCCAGTTGCAGCAAGAAAGCCATTGCTAAGACGTCAGAATAAGAAAAGAGACTTGCCTGGGCCAAGAAACATCGCCAATGAACTACTGAAGACTGGAAGAAAGTGCTATGGACTGATGAATCAAAATTTGAAATCTTTGGTTCATCACGCAGGATTTTTGTACGCTGTTGAGTAGGCGAGGATGGTTCCTCAGTGTGTGACATCAACTGTCAAACATGGAGGAGGAAGCGTGATGGTCTGGGGCTGTTTTGCTGGATCCAGGGTCGGTGATTTGTACAGAGTGAAAGGCACCCTGAACCATAATGGCTACCACAGCATTTTGCAGCACCATGCAGTACCCTCTGGTATGGGCCTAGTTGGTCAGGGGTTCATCCTACAGCAAGATAATGACCCAAAACATAAGTCCAAGCTATGCCAGAACTACCTTAGGAAAAAAGAACAAGATGGTAAGCTTAAAAACATGGAGTGGCCAGCACAGTCCCCAGACTTAAACCCCATTGAGCTGGTTTGGGATGAACTGGACAGAAAAGTGAAAGCAAAGCAACCTACAAGTGCCACACATTTATGGGAACTTCTGCAACAGAGTTGGGAAGAACTTTCTGAAGAATATTTGATTTCCATTGTAGAAAGAATGCCACGAGTGTGTTCAGCTGTTCTATCTGCCAAAGGGGGCTACTTTAATGAGTCAAAAATTTAGAATACATTTTGGTTTATAAATTGATTCCATGATTTCTTTTTTTAACTTAAATTGTTCATTTGTTATATTCTTTCATTTCAGAGTACAATAAGACATTGAACTGCATGAATTTCAATAAAAACCTGGACAAATTGGGGTGTTCTAAAACTTTTGACCGGTTGTATATAAAAATGAAAGATATATAAGATTAAAACAACAATGTGTACGTAAAAGATAATGTTTAAAAACTTTTCAAAACAAAAGCTGCAAAGTTCTTCACAATAAAAACATTAGGACATTAACTAGTACAGGAAACAAAAGAACACAAGCATCAGAATAAACAAAACTCAAGCACTCTCTTGCTGTGGTATCGACAAAGGTATTGAGTACTGAGCTGCAAAGATTAATGGATTAGTTGTCAACTATTACATTTATTTTTAAATGTCATTTTTTATGAAAAAAGTTATATGAATGCAGTGTGAATATTGTCTACCTCTTTTACTTCACGGACTGGGTGTAGAGACTTTTGCACAACAATTCGTATGCTATCCTATGAAATTACTGCTACCGCCGGCCATTCACATGACAGTTAAGTTTAGCGGTCTTTACGGTTAAATTCAGAGGAGAAAAGGTGATGGTGAGCTGGGTACAGATCACTGTGAGGTGACGTCATTTCAGAGACTGTTACAGTTGATTTTGGGCGACAAAAAGTGTCATGCAGCGAAGTTTAGACCAGTTAAGATTAGAAAAAAGATTGTGGTTTGGATGAAAACACCACCAGGACATGAACACCTGTTTCCTGGGTGAAAGTCTTGTGTTTTCTCCTTAACTTCTTCAGGATATGAACACCTGTTTCCTGGGTGAAAGTCTTGTGTTTTCTCCTTAACTTCTTCAGGACATGAACACCTGTTTCCTGGGTGAAAGTCTTGTGTTTTCTCCTTAACTTCTTCAGGACATGAATACCTGTTTCCTGGGTGAAAGCCTTCACTGTAAAAAATGGCCAATGTATACACTGCATACACTGTATAAAATTCCAGTAGTGCTGACCTGAGAAAGAATACAAACACACTCGCAGTAACGTCATGCTTTTATTGTGAAAAGAGACCAAAGAGAAAACAAAACATGAAAAGTAAATGATATTTCCACAATTTCATGATCACAGCTTCCACCAAATAGAACTTGACTTAAAAGAAGTTTACAAAGTAAACGAGGAATCTGTTCAATCATTCTGAATTATTTTGTAAATAGATCATTCTTTTTTTTACAATAACCTGAAAGACTGCTGAAAGTGTGATCCTGTACAGACTCAACTGATCAGCAGTGAGAAGGTTTCTCTGACCGGAGTAGACTCTCCGCCCTACACAGGACACAGAGACACTGAGGGACCAGAAGACCTGGACTTGAACCCTAAACCTTACCCACAGGACACAGAGACACTGAGGGACCAGAAGACCTGGACTTGAACCCTAAACCTTACCCACAGGACACAGAGACACTGAGGGACCAGAAGACCTGGACTTGAACCCTAAACCTTACCCACAGGACACAGAGACACTGAGGAACCAAAAGACCTGTACCTGAACCCTAAATCTAAACCTTACCGACAGGACACAGACACTGAGGAACCAGAAGACCTGGACCTGAACCCTAAACCTAAACCTTCCCGACAGGACACAGAGACATTGAGCCACCAGAAGAAAAGATCCCAAACCCAGGATAAAGAGGCTGAGTGAATGTGGTGTTGAAGGTGTAGAGGTGGATCAGTGAGTCAGAGGAGACTGAGTAGAAGGACAGAGAGCCAGCAGGACAGTCCACATACACTGCTAACCTACCAGAAACAGAAGAGGAGAGAGGGAGGATTGTTTCTCTGTTATTGTGACTTACAGAGTAACGACGTTCAGAGCACTCCAGACTCCAGGACTGATCATTCATCCCAAACACACAGTCTCTACTGTTTCCTCTCCTGCTGATTCCTCTGTAAGTCACTGATATATCAACTCCTCCTCTCCTCTCAACCTCCCAGTAACAGCGACCAGTCAGACCATCTCTACACAGCAGCTGAGGCCAGAAGTCAAACCTCTCTGGATGATCAGGATATGGCTGATCCCCCTCCTCTACCCGTGTCAACATCCTGTTGTTGTCAGACAGTTTGAGTTTTCTGTGTGCTGTGTTTGTGTCGATTGTGAGTTCACAGGAATCTGACGGAGAGAACGAGACACAACACAGCTGCAGTTATTAACATATCAGCACTTTGATGATGACATCAAAGGGTTGAATGAGTGATTGAGAACTGATTTTAGAATCCTTTTATTAGTTTATAAGTCTCTTATTGGCCTTGGTCCTGAATGTTTTATGGTATGCAGCAGCACAATAAGCCAGGTCCAAAACAACAGGCTCTGTGAGGACAGCAGGTCCACCAAATAAGCTGTGTAAAAATTCTGAGATAAACTGTGTGGAATTGCCTCCAGCCCATCTACGCCCCAAAATGCGTAGGTTATTACGGCGAGAGAAGTCGTGATGTCTAGCTTAGCCTAAAGTTTGATGTTGACATTGGCGAACTGACCGTGATTATCTTTCAATGTGTCCATGGCAGCAGCAACAGTGCATATACCCTCTTCCATATCATCAATGGGGCAGTGGTGGCCTAAAGGTTACCTTTGTCTCACACAACTTCTTTTATAATATCTCTGAATTCACTTTGCATTTAAGCATCACTATTAGCATGCGCCATGCTCCCAGCAACTTTGGGTTCCGTCGTGGATGATTTTCCTTTACCAGGTTGTTTAGTAGGGCCAATTTAGGAGTGAATAGCAGCTCGAAATAAATTTAGGGTAGGGCTTCATCAAAAAATATGAAAAATGTGGGACCTTGTGGAATACCAGTCAACTCCATTTGACGCCCTCCAGCGACCCCTGGTTCATAATGTTCCTCACCTCATGCTTTAATTGCCTTTAACATTATATATCTGTGTTGTGTGGAGGGGGTGGTGGTGACATTATGATGTGATGCACTTTGTGTTGCACGACTTTCCTACGAAAAGTGCTATACAAATAAAGTTTGATTGATTGATGAAATTAAAAACACACTTACACTTCCTCAGACCCGGTGTCAACCATCTGACTCCAGCAGGCTCCACCCTGAAAGGAGAAGGAGGGTCAGAGCAGCATTGAAACATGGACATTACATCACTCTCTCACACACAGCTTTGTTCTAATCACATGTAGGGTTATTTGACTCATTTTAAATTCATATTCATTTATAAATGACAAAACTCAAAGAGATCTGTCACCAGCTTTGACACAGAAAACGCTGTGGTTCTATTTGATGACCTTACTGCCTCTTAAAGGCGTTACTGTGGCGACGGTAGGCGGGGGATTAAGTGTTGGCTGTACTTGATAGCGGTAGATAGTAGCTGGCAAAAGAATCCTGTTGAAAGGATTTTAGGATTTACAAAATAGGTTGCAATAGCAGAGTGGTGCTGTCCATATTTCCACTCGTCGACTCCACAGGAAGTGAAGAAACTGCAGAAGACAAGGAAGATGGCGCCGTCCAAGTGAGTATCCTGATATACGCCATGGGAAACGAGTTGGAGAATATCTAAAGATTAGTTGCCAAGGAGGACCACGGAAATGAATTTGACCATGTGCTAGCAACGTTCGATGAGTATTTTGTGCCATGAAGTGATGATGAAATGACATTACTGAACGCGCACTGTTCCACCAGCGAATGCAGAAGCTGGAAAAAGCAAAGACTTTCATCAGGGCTCTGTATGAACTGTCTGAACATTGTGACTTCAGCACAAATAAGGAAGATAATATCCGTGACAGGATTGTTGTTGACAAAGATGAGTTGTATCTGTCTGCCGAAAAAAAAAAAAAGTCTGGTTTGCTCATATGTGCCACCTGGTGGTTGTTGTTGTTGGTGCACACTGCAGCTGCTACAGGAAGGAAATCTTTCACCCCGCCTGGTAATCTCATGAAATGAAACTTAAAACCTCTGAACACCCACACAGGTGTTTTCAGTTATTCTGGCTGATTAGACCTCTGTTCAGGTTGAAGGTGGGCCGGAGCTTAGATGGGAATTTTTGGTCACAAATCCTTTCTACCAATAAGATTTGTCCTGCACTTACATGTGCAACATAGCTAACAAAAGGCTCAAGAAGATGTCAATCAATCAGTGTAAACAAAGTCACACAGTCCAGGGAAGAGGTCTAATCAGCCAGATTCACTGAGAACACCTGTGTGGGAGTTCATGGCCTTTAAAACTTCTGTACTCTCTCAGACTGACTGTGGCTGCAGCCTCTTCATACCTGAGAGTGTCCAGTCTCCATAGTGGATCCTCCAGTCCAGCAGACAGGAGCTTCACTCCTGAGTCTCCTGGATTATTGTAGCTCAGGTCAAGCTCACTCAGATGGGAAGGGTTGGAGCTCAGAGCTGAGACCAGAGAAGAACAGCCTTCCTCTGAGATCTGACAGCCTGACAGACTGCAAATACACATAACACACAGGAAGCCTCTGTGAACATGTGGAGCCATGTCGTTCTTTTCTGGTACATTTTAAATACTGG
Source organism: Perca flavescens (assembly GCF_004354835.1). Taxonomy (NCBI): domain Eukaryota; kingdom Metazoa; phylum Chordata; class Actinopteri; order Perciformes; family Percidae; genus Perca; species Perca flavescens. The sequence goes on from NC_041338.1 coordinate 38,736,056, forward strand.
ACATTTTTGGTCCAGTATTTAATTAGTCAACAACAAGGGCAAAATAATGAAAAATAGCCTACTCTTGGAAAGTGATTCTTAGTCTAGAAACTACTGCAGAGGTTAAAATGATCAGCAGACACAAAGTTATATGTTAACTATTTATAAACTAAAGCTAATTAGTGTTTAAATGGTCATCAGATGAACATGTTGATGAATCCTGACCTGAGAGTCTCCAGTGTACAGTGTGGACTCTTCAGTCCAACAGACACCAGCTTCACTCCTGAATCCTGCAGGTTGTTGTTACTCAGGTCTAGCTCTCTCAGGCTAGAGGACTGGGAGCTGAGAACTCGGGACAGAGCTTCACAGCTTTTCTCTGACAGATTACAGCCACTCAGTCTGGAGAGACAACAGGAAGGAAACAAGTTATTTATTATTAACTCCTGTTGAAAGATAGCAGAGTATTTAATGATGAATAAATCACACTTACAAAGCTTTGTTGGAGGCTTTGACCACTGGCAGCAGCCTCAGAAGAGCCTCCTCTGAAGCAGAGTATTTCTTCAGGTCAAACACGTCCAGATCTTCTTCTGATGACAGTAAGATGAAGACCAGAGCTGACCAGTCAGCAGGAGACAGTTTATCTGTGGAGAGACGTCCTGAACTCAGGGACCGTTGGATCTGCTCCACTAGAGAACGATCATTCAGTTCATTCAGACAGTGGAACAGATTGATGCTTCTCTCTGCAGACAGAACCTCACTGATCTTCTTCTTGATGTAGTCAACTGTTTCCTGATTGGCCTGTGAGCTACTTCCTGTCTGTGTCAGCAGGCCTCGTAGGAGATTCTGATTGGTCTGCAGTGAAAGACCCAGGAGGAAGCGGAGGAACAAGTCCAGGTGTCCATTTGGACTCTGTAAGGCCTTGTCCACAGCACTCTGGTAGGAGTGTGTCTCTGCAGATTCCTTTGTTGTTTGTTCTCCTGACAGCAGGTTGACTCCAGAGTTGATGAATGTCAGATGGACATGAAGAGCAGCCAGAAACTCCTGAACACTCAAATGGACGAAGCAGAAAACCTTGTCCTGGTACAGTCCTCTCTCCTCTTTAAACATCTGTGTGAACACTCCTGAGTACACTGAGGCGGCTGTGATATCGATGCCACACTCTGTCAGGTCTGATTCATAGAAGATAAGGTTGCCTTTCTGCAGCTGCTCAAACGCCAGTTTTCCCAGGGACTCAATCATCTTCGTGGTGTCTGGACTCCAGTGTGGATCTGTCTCAGCTCCTCCATCATACTTGATGTTCTTCACTTTGGACTGAACCACCAGGAAGTGAATGTACATCTCAGTCAGGGTCTTGGGCAGCTCTCCTCCCTCTCTGGTCTTCAACATGTCCTCCAGAACTGTAGCAGTGATCCAGCAGAAGATTGGGATGTGACACATGATTTGGAGGCTTCGTGATTTCTTGATGTGGGAGATGATTCTGTTGGCCTGCTTCTTATCTCTGAATCTCTTCCTGAAGTACTCCTCCTTCTGTGGGTCAGTGAACCCTCTGACTTCTGTCACCATGTCAACACACTCAGGAGGGATCTGATTGGCTGCTGCAGGTCGTGTGGTTATCCAGAGGCGAGCAGAGGGAAGCAGATTCCCCCTGATGAGGTTTGTCAGCAGCACACCCACTGAGGTGGACTCTGTAACATCAGTCAGGATCTCAGTGTTGAGGAAGTCCAAAGGAAGTCGACACTCATCCAGACCGTCAAAGATGAAGACAACCGGGAACTCTTCAAACCTGCAGATTCCTGCTTCTTTGGTTTCACTAAAGAAGTAATCAACAAGTTCCACCAAGCTGTACTTTCTCTCTTTCAGCACATTCAGCTCTCTGAAGGTGAATGGAAATGTGAACTGGATGTCCTGGTTGGCTTTGTTTTCAGCCCAGTCGAGAGTGAACTTCTGTGTTAAGACTGTTTTCCCGATGCCAGCCACTCCCTTTGTCATCACTGTTCTGATTGGTTCCTCTCTTCCAGGTGGGGTTTTCAAGATGTCTTCTTGTCTGATTGTTGTTTCTGGTCTGTCTGGTTTCCTGGATGCTGTTTCAATCTGTCTGACCTCATGTTCATTATTGACCTCTGCAGTCCCTCCCTTTGTTATGTAGATCTCTGTGAACATCTGATTCAGAAGGGTTGGGTTTCCTGCTTTAGCAATCCCCTCAAACACACACTGGAACTTCTTATTTAGTTTAGATTTGAGTTTACTTTTATGAACTCCAGCAAGACTTCCTGAATAATACAGAAGAAAAAGATCAGTAAGTGATTAATCAAGAAAACAGGAACATATTTCTGTCCATCTCTTAGTAGACATTCCATTTTTTCAGCAAGTTAAATCTTTAGAGAAATCCTCTTACCGCACTGCAGAAAGTCAGCCAGTTCGTCCTGCTTCATTCTCCTCATGAAGTGCAGTGTGATTTTCAGAAATGCCTCTCTGCTGCTCCTCTGCTCTTCATCCTCACCTTCCAACACCTCCTCATCCTCCCTCTGACTTTCTAAGCATTCTGGGTAATCTGGACTCAGAAACTTCTGGATCTTCTTCAGCTCGTTTTTCACAAAAGTGATGATGTCGTCCTCCAGCAGCTGGAACAGAAGATTAGATGAATGACAAATCAAACTGAAATCATGGAAGCAAACATCAAATACTTTGTCGAACAGACTGACAATCCCCTGGTCTGAAAAGTGCAGCATGGAGATGATACAGAACAGAATAGATGTAAATGTAGTTGTTGTACATTACAGACCTTAAATATGGAATCCAGGTGTGTTTCATGCTGCTGTGCAGACTGACCACTGGGAACTGCTGAGCTCTCCTGGTCAAATCTGTGGAGGAATCAGGAAGAATTAGCTCACATTATGTCTGTCCACTCCCGTATAAAACAGCAAATAGAACAGCAACTCATACTCATAACCCTCCAACTGAGGACCCCTGAGTTGGAGTTATCCCTGAAAAACAAGAGGAAGTCACTGACTGCTGTTTGTGATATGCAACAATTAACAAGGCGGCATCAGCAGTGATGTACCAGAATGTTGTGGTTCAGAGAAAAGCTGAGAAAACAAAGATTGTCTGATTCACCAGTCGATCTATGTTCCAACCCTCATCTGTAGTCATAAGCTTTTGGGGAGTGACTAAGAGCAAAAGATCATACATACATGCTGCAATGAGTGTCATCGGACCAAAGTAGGTCCAATAATACTGGAAATAAATAATAAAGAAAATGAACATAGATGTTTAAAAAACATTTCTGGATAACAGTGAAACATGAATCAGTAATGTTATTATGTAATCAGCAGCTTACCTCTTTGAAGCAGAGAGTCGTTGTCCTTTAAAATCAATGAAGTGACCTTTAGACCGGTCACTCTTCATGGACACACAGCTGGGTTCAGGTTCAGCAGAGGCTGGTCTATGACTGAAACACAGAGAGTAAGACCAACAAGTACATATTTTATTATAGTAACCTAAAACAAAGGTAGATATAGGTAGAAAGGTTAGATAACCCTCACCCTAACCCTAGCGCCGCACCGCATATATCTATAATCTATATCTATAACCTATATCTATAATCTATATCTATAACCTAAATCTATAATCTATATCTATAACCTAAATCTATATCTATAATCTATATCTTTATCTATAACCTCCAGTTTAACTGCCACAAGTTGTTCTTCTTGTAATTAAGATCTCATTAAGGAAAAACACGCTGTATTTTGGTATTTTCATTGCATTTTTAATTTATAAAAAGTTAAATAAATAATGAATTTTAATATAAAAATATTAATGATTAATCGATAGTCGATCGTTAATTCTCCCGACGATCGACGAAGAAAATTTAATAGAATGCCCATCCCTAGTAGATATTGGACCAAACCAGGACTAAACACCGGTAGATATTGGACCAACCCAAGGACTAAAACACAGGTAGATATTGGACCAAACCAAGGACTAAAACACAGGTAGATATTGGACCAAACCAGGACTAAACACAGGTAGATATTGGACCAAACCAAGGACTAAACACAGGTAGATATTGGACCAAACCAAGGACTAAACACAGGTAGATATTGGACCAAACCAGGACTAAACACAGGTAGATATTGGACAAAACCAAGGAATAAAACACAGGTAGATATTGGACCAAACCAAGGACTAAAACACAGGTAGATATTGGACCAAACCAGGACTAAACACCGGTAGATATTGGACCAAACCAAGGACTAAACACAGGTAGATATTGGACCAAACCAAGGACTTAAACACAGGTAGATATTGGACCAAACCAGGACTAAACACAGGTAGATATTGGACCAAATCAAGGACTAAACACAGGTAGATATTGGACCAAACCAGGAATAAACACAGGTAGATATTGGACCAAACCAAGGACTAAACACAGGTAGATATTGGACCAAACCAAGGACTAAACACAGGTAGATATTGGACCAAACCAAGGACTTAAACACAGGTAGATATTGGACCAAACCAGGACTAAACACAGGTAGATATTGGACCAAATCAAGAACTAAACCCAGATAGATATTGGACCAAACCAGGAATAAACACAGGTAGATATTGGACCAAACCAAGGACTAAAACACCGGTAGATATTGGACCAAATCAAGGACTAAACACCGGTAGATATTGGACCAAACCAGGACTAAACACAGGTAGATATTGGACCAAACCAGGACTAAACACAGGTAGATATTGGACCAAACCAAGGACTAAACACAGGTAGATATTGGACCAAACCAAGGACTAAAACACAGGTAGATATTGGACCAAACCAGGACTAAACACAGGTAGATATTGGACCAAACCAAGGACTAAAACACCAGTAGATATTGGACCAAATCAAGGACTAAACACCGGTAGATATTGGACCAAACCAGGACTAAACACAGGTAGATATTGGACCAAACCAAGGACTAAACACAGGTAGATATTGGACCAAACCAAGGACTAAAACACCGGTAGATATTGGACCAAACCAGGACTAAACACAGGTAGATATTGGACCAAACCAGGACTAAACACAGGTAGATATTGGACCAAATCAAGGACTAAACACCGGTAGATATTGAACCAAACCAGGACAAAACACAGGTAGATATTGGACCAAACCAAGGACTAAAACACAGGTAGATATTGGACCAAATCAAGGACTAAACACAGGTAGATATTGGACCAAATCAAGGACTAAACACAGGTAGATAGTGGACCAAACAAGGACTAAACACAGGTAGATATTGGACCAAACCAGGACTAAACACAGGTAGATATTGGACCAAACCAAGGACTAAAACACCGATAGATATTGGACCAAATCAAGGACTAAACACAGGTAGATATTGGACCAAATCAAGAACTAAACACAGGTAGATATTGGACCAAACCAGGACTAAACACAGGTAGATATTGGACCAAACCAGGACTAAACACAGGTAGATATTGGATGAAATCAAGGACTAAACACAGGTAGATATTGGACCAAACCAAGGACTAAAACACCGATAGATATTGGACCAAATCAAGGACTAAACACAGGTAGATATTGGACCAAATCAAGAACTAAACACAGGTAGATATTGGACCAAACCAGGACTAAACACAGGTAGATATTGGACCAAACCAGGACTAAACACAGGTAGATATTGGATGAAATCAAGGACTAAACACAGGTAGATATTGGACCAAACCAAGGACTAAACACAGGTAGATATTGGACCAAACCAGGACTAAAGACAGGTAGATATTGGACCAAACCAAGGACTAAACACAGGTAGATATTGGACCAAATCAAGGACTAAACACAGGTAGATATTGGGCCAAACCAGGACTAAACACCGGTAGATATTGGACCAAACCAAGGACTAAACACCGGTAGATATTGGACCAAACCACGACTAAACACAGGTAGATATTGGACCAAACCAGGACTAAACACAGGTAGATATTGGACCAAACCAGGACTAAACACCGGTAGATATTGGACCAAACCAGGACTAAACACAGGTAGATATTGGACCAAATCAAGGACTAAACACAGGTAGATATTGGGCCAAACCAGGACTAAACACAGGTAGATATTGGACCAAACCAAGGACTAAACACAGGTAGATATTGGACCAAATCAAGGACTAAACACAGGTAGATATTGGACGAAATCAAGGACTAAACACAGGTAGATATTGGACCAAATCAAGGACTAAACACAGGTAGATATTGGGCCAAACCAGGACTAAACACAGGTAGATATTGGACCAAACCAAGGACTAAACACAGGTAGATATTGGACCAAACCAGGACTAAACACAGGTAGATATTGGACCAAACCAAGGACTAAACACAGGTAGATATTGGACCAAATCAAGGACTAAACACAGGTAGATATTGGACCAAACCAAGGACTAAACACAGGTAGATATTGGACCAAATCAAGGACTAAACACAGGTAGATATTGGACCAAATCAAGGACTAAACACAGGTAGATATTGGGCCAAACCAGGACTAAACACAGGTAGATATTGGACCAAACCAAGGACTAAACACAGGTAGATATTGGACCAAACCAGGACTAAACACAGGTAGATATTGGACCAAACCAAGGACTAAACACAGGTAGGTATTGGACCAAATCAAGGACTAAACACAGGTAGATATTGGACCAAACCAAGGACTAAACACAGGTAGGTATTGGACCAAACCAAGGACTAAAACACCGGTAGATATTGGACCAAATCAAGGACTAAACACAGGTAGATATAGGGCTGGGTACCGAAAGTCGCTACTTTTATGGTATCGAAAAAAATACTGCAATCCTGTGAGTATCGAAAAATTCTTTATCTTTCGGTGCCAAATGTATCTGTCCTCTCTGCATGTTGACACAGAGCGGAGCTCCGACCGACACACACACACACACACACACACACACACACACACACACACACACACACACACACACACACACACACACACACGGAGAGGTTCGGACGGAGTAAACTGTCTGCAGTTTTGTTGAATTCACAGAGAGTCACGGTTGGTTTCAAATGTGGTTACAGTTTTTTAAAACTTCACGCAGACAGCGTTTGCTACGATATGATATTAATGGCGAGCCGAAAGCGGTCACGGTGCTGTTGACATTACACTTCCTGTTACAGTGGTGGTTTCTCTGCCAGTGAGCAGTTTTACCAGATTTTTTTAATTTTGATAACTGTTTTGATTCACAATTAAGGTGGAAAATAAAAGCTTTGTGTTTAATGTAGTTTTGTTGATGTTGAAATGGATTTTAAAACATATGGTATTGAAAAAAGTATCGTTAGGAATCTGTATCGAAACTAAGGTATCAAAATTGGCACCGGATCGAAAGATTCTGAACGATACCCAGCCCTAGGTAGAAATTGGACCAAACCAAGAACTAAAACCCAGGTGGATATTGGCCATTAACACCAGTATATAAACTGCATTGCAGCCAGTGAATGTATTGTTGATACATTTGACAAAACTATTTTGTTTTCTTACTCCCGTATAAAATACTGTTGAAAAACAAACTCCATTTTGGAGATGATTCGATGTTGAAAATTCTTCTTCAATCAAGTTCTCTTACATTTACAAAGTAAATTAAATGGCTTCTGTTTCATAGTACTGTGCAGGGTCCGAAATTAACACTCGCCTGTCGCCAAATGTGGTGGCAAGCCGACTCACAAATACAAAAACGCTGGCGCACACACCAGCCACCAGTCACTACCTTCTGTTTACGGATAGCTAATGTTTAACTCAGGCTAGTTAATTAGCTAGTAAGGGGTGATTTTTGGCAGCCAGCCTTCCAAAAGAAACCCCATGAAACAGAGTCTCAGTTGCCCTGTCCGGGAGGCTCTGACACACTTTCCACACTTCATGTCTGTGGACAGCTGTCGGCTTGTACTGGTGATGATGTTTTTGTGCATTGTCGGACACACGCAGCCACTTTCCTGAAACCGTTTGCGGGACTTACACAAGTCCACAGCAGCCCGCGGCGCGTATGTCCGAGCCTGTCTCCAGCGCCTCCACCTGCAGGTTGTCTGCTGTGTGTCTGCCTGGTCTCGGATGGCCGATTCAACTCGATTTGTGAGGACTATGGTTAACTGCTCCTGAGATCTCTGCAGGGTAAATCCAGACAGCTAGCTAGACTGTCTGGCCAATCTGAGTTTTCTGTTGCACGACTATTTAGCAGAGGAACCGTTGCTCCGTCCGGAGCTTAGCTCCGCCCAAGACGATTGTGATTGGTTTAAAGAAATGCCAATAAACCAGAGCACATTTTTCTCCCATCCAGGAATGCTGTGTGGACTAGCCAGACCCTCATCCACAGTCCTGTGGAGGAAGGTCTGGCAAAGCAAGAGACTAAAACATAGATAGATATTGGACCAAAGAGATCTATACTTGAAGACTGGTTTTACTGGACAGCTTTCAGATAGGAGAATATGAATGTATGTGAAAAAGAACGATGCTGAAAATAAACATACAGGTTTATTAAAATGTATCTGGATAACTAAGAGAGAAACAGTCATGAATCAGTAATGTTACAGTGTTATTACTGTAACAGCTTACCTCTTTGCAGCAGAGGGATGTTGTTCTTTAAAATCAATGAAGTGACCAATAGACCGGTCACTCTTCATGGACACACAGCTGGGTTCAGGTTCAGGTTCAGATTCATCAGAGTCCAGTCTCAGAATGGTCCTGTTAGACAGGAAGACCATCAGAGAGGGACATTAACTTTTTAATCTTCAAAAACAGAAGCTGGTGGAGAAACTAGAAGCTATTAACCAGAATAAAAAATCTGAAGCTCTTCACTGAAGGATTTCTGCTCTCTGCTCATCCTGCTCTCTCATTGGTTGTATTTCTGGGAGAACAGGAACACTGTAAAGACTTCAGGACTAATGTCATCTTTCTGTCCTTTAAAAAGGAGCCAAGACTTCATTATGAGATTTAATCTCACCTTTCTGTCCTGTTACATGTTGAACAAGTATTAATAAAGTTTTAGTGTGCAATAACATGTGCTGCTCTTTTAGGAAGAGTGTTCTTTTAAAGGTTTTGTAACACAGCTGATGTTATAAAGTAACTGATGCTGACTTACTCTGCTGTTGATGAAGCTTTAAAACGCAGCGGTGGCTTCGTGGACCGGTCCCTCTTAATGGACACACAGCTGGGTTCAGCTTCAGACTCAGGTCCATGTCTGTGCTGCTGCTCTCGGCTTCAAGACAGACAGACAGACAGACAGACAGACAGACAGACAGACAGACAGACAGAGGTTTGAGTGTGAATAATGCTGGTGGAGTGATCTGAGTGCTGGACAGTTAGAGATGGTCCTCTCACTTCTCAGCTTTGGGTTACATTTGGGTTACAAACTGTAAAACATTGTGGTTAGGGGTTGTCGTCTTACCTCTGAGCTTTGGTCTGTCTGTCCTGTTCTCCACTCAGAGTGGTTCCTCTGTCCTGTTCTCCACTCAGAGTGGTTCCTCTGTCCTGTTCTCCACTCAGAGTGGTTCCTCTGTCCTCACACTGATCCATGCTGCTGAACTCATAAGCTCATCATCTGGAGAGGAAACACATCATTTCTCAGTAGTTCTTCTGTAGTTCTACTATGAGTCCGCTAGATGGAGCCAGGAGGCTGCAGACCAGCTCACACTAACACCCTTCCCCACCACTAAACTATATTTCAGTTACATGGCAGCTTTTATTTGATCTGAAATAGGGCTAAAAAATGTGATACAGATGCCAAAAACCAAATTCACAGAACACAGTCAGACCTGTGCCATTATTTGATACACAGTCCACAGACAAAAAACAAAAACAAGCACGAAAAAACACAATCAAAACACCATTGGCCACACTGCAGCCAGGTAACCCCCAGCCCAAAAGAAGGGCATGTGAAAAGACTGTGTTGTGGTGCTTTTGCAGACGGCCTGAAGAGCTTGATGACATGGTTGCTTGCGATAATCACAACTGTCCTATTGTCCTGTGACTTATCACCCCACAACCTGCCTCATACATTTAGTTATCTTATCTTTATCTAAATGTATTTACATTTTAAATATGTAAAGAAACTGAAATTAAGTTGGTTGTTACTACTATTTAAGTTATGTAATTGTGTTTGCAACCAAAGAACACTGATTTTGCACAATTCTTCCTTAATACAGATAAAGGAGGCAGAATTTCATTCAGTCTTTGTGTATTTTATTTACAGAGATGGATAAAAATCATTACATGTGAGAAGTGACATTACAAAATCTTTTGGAAAACAAAAAAAAACATTTACAAAAAGACATTTACATATTAGATGTGAGCTTGGTGTATAATTCTAACACGATGGCTTCACAACAATACTTGTACACATATTGGTCAAAGCACAGCACACAACCACAATCTTATCCAGCAAAGTCTTATCCTCCCCCTCACTTCAACTTAGAGCGCCTACACCCTATCACTCGCTCTACGTGGACCCTCACATCAGCTAACTTCCTGATCTCTTCCACATCTTTTGCATTAAGTTGGCTGTGGCCCCTGGTGGAGCACTCACAAGGGCAACACTTTCTTTAATATCAAATCCACGGTCAGCTACCACTAGGTCTCCAGGCGAGAGCTTCTGAAGAAAGCCACAGTTCTCTGTGATCTGCTTATTGCTGGCACGCCCCCCCCACCCTTTGGAAATGAAAGAGATAGTACCTTGTGGTGTTATATATGAGATATTTCATTGTGTGCCTGCTTTTGCACCATCATCCCCTGATGTTTCGGTTTCCATAGCTTCCTCTCTCCCTGCATTGTCTGGGGCTGGTGGGAGGGGCCGAGTCTCTCCTTCCATCTCAGCCAGAGGTGCAGAGTAGTCGGACTGAAATAACAATAAGAAGAAGAAACTGTAAATCTCTGTACTTGCCTTGATCTGGATAAAAATGATCCCGACTTGAAATTTCCATGTTTTTGTATCTGTGATCAGGGACCAGTTCAAAAGTAATTCTTGATTCCACACATGAAGACACGAGATTTATCCATCTGGATCACTTTGATCCAAATGACTGAGCCCAGGGATGGGACTTTCACACCATACTTTTGTTACTGATAGCTGCTCCAAGTATTTCAAGACTAGTATTTCCTAGAATGTGTCTGTGTGAAAGGTACTTACACTTACACTACCGTTCAAAAGTTTGGGGTCGGTACGATTTTAAATGCTTTTAAAAGAAGTCTCTTCTGCTAAACATGGCTGCGCATATTTGATTAAAAATACAACAAAAATCAGTTATAGTATTAAATATTATTCCAGTGTAAATCATCTGTTTTCTATGTGAATATATAGTAATTTATTCCTGTGATCAAAGCTGAATTTTCAGCATCATTCTTCAGTGTCACATGATCCTTCACAAATCAGTATGATATGAGGATTTGATGCTCAAGAAACATTTATTATTATTATCAATGTTGAAAACAGTTGTCAGTCTGTCAGTTGTACAGTTTTGTTTTCAGGATTCTTTGATGAATAGGAAGTTCAAAAGAACAGCATTTGTTTGAAATATAATCTTTTGTAACATTATAAATGTCTTTACTGTCACTTTAGATCAATTTAATTATTCCTTGATAAATGAAAGTATTGATTTCTTCCCTCCAAAAAATAAAAATAAAATTCTCACTGACCCCAAACGTTTGAACGGCAGTGTAGGTTCAATCCTTTGTCTAGATAAAGAAACACCATTGGACATAAAACATATTGTGTCTACTTGCGTCTGTTACTAATATTTACCCGGAAACAAATGTGCTTCTTCATTCAACTCCGTCTCATGACCCGGCGATGGGGGTGGATTCACGGGACCTCCCATCTCAGTTGCAGGTGTAGTGTTGTCTGACAGTAACAATAAAAATAAATGTTGTGTCATATCACAACCTCTATTCCTAAGGAATCCAGATTAGCTATCAGGGGGCAACATATATTGTATTCTTTTACTATTTACCTGGGTATAAAGGTGCTGCATTATCCAACTCAGCCTCAGGACCAGTGTGGTCAGTGCCAAGCGACGGGGGTTGCCGTTGTTAAACCACTTGAACCGGTCTGTGTTCGTAGCTTTGACCTCAGTATGGCCGAGGTACAGAGAGGGGTCCCAGTCAGGATCACACTCCAACATTTCATAGGCAGGTTAGCCTGCAAACACAGTCACCAAATAAACTGCTATGTAGCCTGGATGTTCAACATTTAAAACTACGCTTTAGTACATTGGTAACTTAAGCTCATTTTCTAGCCATGTCATGCTAGTTAACAGTTAACATTGGCCTAACGTTAAATGGTCTGGTTAAGTCAAACAAAACACGCTGGTTATTTGCCCACAACATAACATTTACGGAGAGTAATTGTAACTTACCTTTGTGAAAATGCTTTGAACACACCATCATGTGTGGTGGAGTGTTATCGAAGGTAATCTTGGGCCTCCTTACTGCTGCTATCCATGCCATTCGTCACCTTTTTGTCACCTCTGAAACATGGCTTGTACTATTATTATATATAAGGATATTCCCTTCTTAAGCTTTATGCCACTTCTATCGTGAGAACGACTATTGCAGTTTATAACACAGCAGGTAGACGGCATCTTGAACGCTGCGTTTTTCCCTCCATGCAAACAAGTCTGGTGCCTTATGTTTGTGCCGCGGATTCCCAAAATGCTTTGCGTTCACCACGGGAATACGTCATGATGACGACACATTAGCAAACTCTATAGGGAAGCTATCTGCTCTATCAAATGAGATTACATTTGTGTGTGTGTGTGTGTGTGTGTGTGTGTGTTTTTGTTGGTTAGAATAACGCTGGTAACACTTTATGGTAAGGGTACATGAATTATCATGAATTAATTAATTGGTGTAGGCCTATGTATTATTATGCATTATGTAATCAATGATTCATGTGTTATTGCATTCATTAGTATCCCATGATTCATCAGGAATTGACATGTTCATAGTCATTTGTGACCTCATACATGGACAACACAACTAAAGCATTAGGTATGTGGGCACATCATTATGAATTATGATTTATTAAGCATGATCGTGATTTTTTATTTTTCTGCAAAAAAATGTGGTCATCACTGTGAAAATTCTGATTTGAACACGACTTGTGCATAATGATGTAGTCACCTTACCTAATGCTGTAGTTAATGTGTTGTTCATGCATGAGGCCATGAATGAGAGGCTATGAGCTCATGTCTATTCCTGATAATTCATAAGATATAAAGAAATGAAGTAATGCACAAATTATGAATTAATTCATGCATGAATTCATAATTCATGTACCCTTACTGTAAAGTGTTACCATAACTTTAGTTCAAGCCTGTGGCAGCAGTTCCAAATAATTTGTTCAGTGCCATGCAATGAAAAATACCTTTTCACAAGTTCATTGGGTGCATTTTCCAAAAGAATGCTTTAATTCTGAAAAATAAAGTTGGTCCCCCACGAAACTCACTCCAAGTCTTTTAATAGCCTAGTATTTCTTAGACATGTAGGCTACATACCAAGAACAATGATGAATATTAACTGAGCTACCCCATCATGTTGGGAGCAGTAGACCTACTTGTGCTGTGTGTCTAATCTGACCTGGGCTGGTACATGGTCACACTCAGTGTCCCGGCTCTAGTCTGGTCACCTTACAGTAAATGTATGTTTTGTATTAATTATCTAAAACTGAAAATGTAACTAGCAACTAAAGCGATGCATGGGGACTGGGGAGGGTGGGGAGTGGTAGAAGACGTTTGTGTAGGTAATGTATACTGTGCTTTATATTTGTGTATTTATGTACATGGCAGCACTGTTGTGCTATGTACAATTATATAGAAAAAGTGAAAATAAAATTTACCAAAAAAAACCTGATGACCTCATGTTTCAAGTCAGTGTTAACTTGTTCAATAGACCAAGGTGTTCCCCCTAACCCCAACTAGCTTTGAGTTTCCTAAACACAACCTTAAAAACCTTAATCATGCATGACAAAAAAAAAAAAAAAAAAAAACTTAAGCTCTCTAATAATTGTAGTTTAGTTTAGTTTATTTAACAGGACAATGTGCAGTTACATTAAAAAGATGGCTGCACCAGATTTAGCATTATGCTACTTTCCATCTGTAGTCCTCCACAATTATAATGACATGACAGAGTTGAGTTCATGACAAAAACAATAAACATAACATGTTTATACAACAAGACAGGTAAGACAATATAAATAGACTATTTACACCAAAGGTGCAATACACAAATATACACAACAATGGAATAAAAAGCGTTAGTGAGAGCAGGTCTGATGTTCTAAAAGGAAGTATTTAACTCCACGCGAGAAGCTTTTAAAATTTGAGATATTCTTTAAATTATTAGGAAGCCCATTCCATTCTTTGACTGCTTTATAGGAAAAGGCTGATTGAGAAAAAACAGATTTTCTTTTGGGAACATTGCAATCACCCCTGGATACAGACTCAAGGCTCTGTTTGTCAGTTTAGAGCGTAGCTGTACATATGTTTTTAAAGGGGGTGGAGCGGCATCATTAAGAATTTTGTGAACCAAACGAATAAAATACTGTACTTCTCCAGTATACTACAGTGGTGGTACCGTCTAGGTTTTTTGTCTAGGATTTTCAAAGCTTGATTATGTAAAGATCTAAGAGGATAAAAAAACAAAACAGTTTGTTTGGCTTGAGACCATGATGACATACAATACAATATATGCGATAAAATCATTGCATAGAAATAAGATTTTGCTGCTTCCAGTGACAAAGAGCTTCTAATGTGCCTGAAGTTAGCAATATTAAATTTCAAAACACGACAAATCCTTTTAACATGTTTTTTAAAATCTAGTACAGGATCCAAGATCACTCCCAGGTATTTAACTTCTTCCACATTTTGGATCATATAACTATCCACATAAATATGTGGGAGTGGACTTTGAATTTTTTTATTTGAGAAATACATTGTTACCGTCTTCTCCGTATTCAACGTACGACTTGTTCATCCATTCTGTCGCTTTACTCATTGCCTCAGTGGCCTAGTGGTGTACAAGTAGGCTATAATATTTGCCTTTTGAAATGTAGTGGAGTAGAATATAGTATATATATATATATATATACAGTGTTGGGAAGGATACTTTCAAAAAGTATTTCGTTACAGAATACAGAATACATGCCCACAAATGTAATTTGTAATGTATTCCGTTACGTTACTCAATCTGAGTAATGTATTCTGAATACAAAAAGAACGACGACTCCCGACATATACTTAGACTGCTTTTATCCTATAGACCTTCAACAATTAATGTTAA
Organism: Perca flavescens; assembly: GCF_004354835.1. Taxonomy (NCBI): domain Eukaryota; kingdom Metazoa; phylum Chordata; class Actinopteri; order Perciformes; family Percidae; genus Perca; species Perca flavescens. The sequence continues at coordinate 38,751,378 of NC_041338.1, forward strand.
AGATATCCTCAGCTAAGCCGTCTACCTGTCTCTTAGACCCCATCCCAACGAGGCTACTCAAAGAAGCGTTACCCGTGGTAAACACTTCATTATTAGATATGATCAACATGTCCTTACTAACAGGTTATGTACCGCAGTCATTTAAAGTAGCTGTGATAAAACCTCTTCTGAAAAAACCCACCCTAGATCCTGAGGTCTTAGCAAACTATAGACCTATATCTAACCTTCCTTTCTATCCAAGATCCTTGAGAAGGTGGTTGCTAATCAGTTATGTGATTTTCTACATAGCAACAGTCTATTTGATGATTTTCAATCAGGATTTAGAAAGCATCATAGCACAGAGACGGCACTGGTGAAAATTACTAACGACCTTCTAACTGCTGCAGACAAAGGACTTGTCTCCATTCTTGTTCTACTAGATCTTAGTGCTGCATTTGACACTATTGACCATACTATCCTGTTACAGAGACTGGAACACTTAGTTGGCATTAAAGGAATCGCACTAAGCTGGTTTAAGTCCTATTTCTCTGAACGATCCCAGTTTGTTAATGTTAATGATAAACCCTCCAAGCACGCTAAAGTTAGCCATGGCGTTCCTCAAGGCTCAGTGCTTGGACCAATTCTATTTTCCTTATATATGCTTCCTCTAGGTAATATTATTAGGAAACACTCGATTAACTATCACTGTTACGCAGAGACGATACCCAATTATATCTGTCAATTAAGCCAGATGAAAGTGGTCAGTTAGCAAGACTTCAAACGTGTATTGAGGATATAAAATCCTGGATGACCCACAATTTCCTGATGTTAAACTCAGACAAAACTGAAGTTATTGTGATAGGACCAACGCACCGCCGAACTTCGTTTTCGAAAGATATAGTTACTCTGGATGGTATTACCCTGGCCTCCAGCACTGCTGTCAGAAATCTAGGAGTTATTTTTGATCAGGATATATCCTTCAACGCCCACTTAAAACAAACCTCAAGAATAGCCTTTTTCCATCTTCGTAACATTGCCAAAATTAGGAATATCCTGTCTCAAAACGATGCTGAAAAACTAGTCCATGCATTCGTTACTTCTAGACTAGATTACTGCAATTCCTTATTATCAGGTTGCCCAAATAAGTCCATTAAGACTCTCCAACTGATCCAGAATGCTGCAGCACGTGTTCTGACGAGAACTAAGAGAAGAGATCATATTTCTCCTGTATTAGCTTCTCTGCATTGGCTTCCAGTGAAATATAGGATTGAATTTAAAATCCTCCTCCTGACTTACAAAGCTCTAAATGGTCAAGCACCATCATACTTAGAAGAGCTCATAGTACCTTATTGTCCCACTAGAGCACTGCGCTCCCAGAATGCGGGGCTACTTATGGTTCCTAGAGTCTCTGGAAGTAGACTGGGGGCCAGGGCCTTCAGCTATCAGGCTCCAGTATTATGGAACCAGCTCCCAGTCGGGGTTCGAGAGGCAGACACCGTTACCACATTTAGGAGTAAACTGAAAACCCTCCTCTTTGATAAAGCTTATAGTTAGGGACGAGGAGTTGAAGCGTCCACCTAACCCGGCCCACTGCTTCTCCTCGTAGTCATCAGTTTTTTTTTTTTTTTTTTTTTTTTTCTATACTGTATAATTAATAATCTAGCGAGAGTAGAGGGAGGCGGTCCAGTACAGCCCGACCCGGTTGGGGGGAGTTCTAGCCCGACCAGGCACCTCTCTTTAACCTGCCTCTCTTAAGTTATGCTATTACAACTCTAGACTGCCGGGGAGGCTGTTCCTCCCTAAGACACACTGAGCTGCTCTCTCATCTCTACTTGTTACTTTTGTATGCATCCTGTCCCAGAAATGCTTGTTACTAATCTAGCTCTGGGGAGTTTACTCCCCGGAGTCCTTATGTTTCTTCTTCGCAGAGCTATGCTCTGCGATTCTCTGCATTTCCCGGCTGCATCCTGCTGCGTCCTGCTGCATCCTGCCTCCACCCGTGCTCTGCAGCGCCACGTTACATCCCGCTACGCCCTGCTGTGATGTTCATACGCACAGAGTAGTCAGGATCCGGTATAGGAGACTGCACTACTCAGTATGACACGATGTGCCCTGCTATGACATGAACTTCCACGATAACCTTCAAAGTCACTGTGACTTCTAATGTGACTGTTATCACCACTGTTCATCACGCCCCCAACCGGCCCGTCAGACACCGCCTACCAAGAGTCTGGGTCTGCCGAGGTTTCTTCCTAAAAGGGAGTTTTTTCTTGCCACTGTCGCAATAGCCACTGCTAATGCTTGCTCTTGAGGGAATTACTGTAATTGTTGGGCTTTTGGAATTTATAGAGTGTGGTCTAGACCTACTCTATCTGTAAAGTGTCTCGAGATAACTTTTGTTATGATTTGATACTATAATTAAAATTGAATTGAATTGAATTGAATTGAATTGAATACTTGGATTACTTCAGGATTACTTCCACATTGAATTGCGTTTTATGAGTGTAGGAATGTGACCATCCCATCCAGCTTACTAAACAGGCCTATAATGGTGTGTTCTTTTTATTCCAACTGGCTCAATGTGTACCTGAACAAGCAGATAGATTATTGTATTGCTAGTCCCGAACTGCATACTACAAAAATCTAACCGCGGTCTAAGCTACCACGAGCTAATTTGAGCTAACGTTAGTTAGCATGTCAAACGGTGCTGTCAGTCTTTAAACGGCTCTGGAGCTAGTACATCAGCACGTATACGTATAGGAGAATGGAAAGTCCCACGTCAATGTTAAAATAGCAAGGTGAGCAGTAAAACTACAGCAGACGACTACCCTTGGCTAATTAAAGAAAGAACTTACTTTAAGATGCTCCTTCAGGTCGGAGGTGGAGTAATGTGGAGCTGAAAGGAGGCTGGTTGCTGGCAAGCAGAGGCTGCACGGCCCAGTTAGCTGTATTTCATTCTCCCTCTTCCTTCTTTCATGTGAAATGCTGTTTGAATTTCCAAGATAGAAACGTATTGCTGCCCTGGCTCTGTCGTGCCGGTTCCGACTCCATTGTGACTGATCACGCAAATAGCTATTTTTTTCTATTTCATATCGGGGCTTCTGGAAAATGCATTAAGTTGCCTTAATTTATTCAGAGTGAATAAACTCGTGATGTAACTGTATTCTAAATACCAACTATTTAAATTGTAACTGTAACGGAATACAGTTACTCATAATTTGTATTCTGAATACATAACGCCGTTACATGTATTCCGTTACTCCCCAACACGGTATACTGTATATATACATATATATATATATATATATATACACGTATACATATATATATATACACATATATATATATATATATATATATATATATATATATATATATATATATATCATCAGCATGTAGGCCTACAGTATGACGTACTTAAGCAGAACCCTAACGTCTGTGACGTTTTCTTTTAAAATGACGTTTATCTGAAAAGGTTTTCAGCCGTCCCGGAACTCCCATATCACCAAATGGAAATACTAGTAACGTTAAATTAAACGTTACGTCATTTCTGTTTCCAGCCCAACGTTATAATATAACCAGTATTTATATCCATCTTGCTGCATAAAACATGCAATAGCCTAACTGGAACATTACAGTTGAACTTACGAGGTCTGCCTTCCACGTCTTCACTGCTGCTGATAGCTGTTTTCGACGCAGCACGCACCCCTTGCTCCTTACCCCCAATTTCCACCGACGCCAGAGAGCTCCGCAGCAACTCAGCACACGGCAGATAGTGCGGGACAGGAAGTCGAGCACAGAAGCAAAATAAAACATCCGGTTAATTTTCAAAATAATATCCAGCGTGCTCACTGCGGATCATATTTCCCTGCACTCCACCTTGAACACACGGCCCAGAGCTGTCCCCCTCTACTCCTCTGGATGGAAACTAACGGGGGTGGTTTGTGGTTCTATTCTACGTGAACTCGCGAGATCTCGTTGGTCCTCGTGACTTCAGCTGTCAGTCACGGCTGCAGCTGTGCCGCAACAAATCCTTGATCTACCTCCTGCCAGCTCATATTCAGTTACATATGAAGTCATTATGAAATAAAAGAAACACGTTGAAACATGTTAGTGTAAGATCTCCAGAGAGAGAAATGAAGCGCTCCTCTCTTCAAGTGTTTTTAACTGATAAACGAGGACTGAGGCGTAGTACACAGGCGCACGCTCTCCCATTAATAATATATTGTCAGTTTAGAGACACTCTCTGCTGATTGGGTATCACCTGTGACACTAACCCAGGGACACGCCCACTCATATGGACGTTTTGTGGCGAACGGAAATGTGTTGTGTGATCGTTAAATAGATTTGCCGTTACGTTATGATTTCTTCTTGAATAATCTCCAGAGTAACAAACTTTTATCAAAGGAAAGGAAAGTTAAATCTCAACTTACATTTCTTATCTTGATATGTATGTATTATATATTAGCTCTGTTATAAAGATAAAAGGTCATTGTGTTTTCTACTTGTATCTTTTCTCTCCCTGTGTGTGTCACGAAATGTTTTAATATTGTTTGACTTCATGTTGTTTTGGAGCCAGCTAGACTACAAAATAACTTAAATATGCATTTTACAAATGAGATAATATGTTAAACTACCAGTTAAGTAAAAATGATGTTGAGTGAATATTTGAATGAAAGCATCTCATGTTGTCGTGGAGTTTTAATATTTTTATCTGAATGGAACTGAAGATGTAGAATGTTTTCATTCAAAATAAAATCTGTTAAAAGTCAAAAAGCAGCAGCTGTATTTCCTCTGAGAAGCCTCTACACCATGGAGAAGGTAAGAAACATATTACTATATATTATAACATCATGTAACATATATCATATATCATATAACATATCATGTAACATATAACATATATTATATATCATATAATACCCTTGCGTTGTCCTCCCGGGTCAATTCAATTTAATTTCAATTCAATTTTATTTATAGTATCAAATCATAACTAGAGTTATCTCGAGACACTTTACAGATAGAGTAGGTCTAGACCACACTCTATCATTTACAAAGCCCCAACACACACACCCCCAAACACCTTTTTGACACTTTGACATTTAGGCTGCGTTCAGACCAATGGGGGGGTCAAGGGACCAGGTCAGACTCTAGCCCAGATCTGATTCCATATCATATGACTTCCATATGTGGTCCTGACTCAGACCACCAAACACCAAGTTATTACCACGAGGTTTACACTTATTTTTGGAATTCATGGACAATAATCCTCATTTGTAGGAAATTATACCACATTTTTTAGTTAAAAAAGCAGAAATTATTAAATAAGCTAACTGCCTGCTGTTGGTAGCTTCTTATTTACCATACAACAACATGAGGGTGGTATTGATCAATATTTAGACTAATATCAGAGGAATGTGTGCTGGTGGATAATCAGAGAGTCAGAGTTTAGTCAGAATACAGTTTTGAAATGCTAAAACTTGAATAAAACATGATCATGAATTGTACGTACAAAGAGCATTGTGTGGAATCCATATGGGTCATTTTTATTTAAAAAAGAAAAAAAACATATTTTTCAACACGGTAACCATAGCAACACAGTGAGACTGAACGTTCCCCTGGTTACGTGTTGTTGTTGGTGGTGTTTCCCTCTGAACAGGAAGTGATGTCAGGATGTGAGCAGCAGCAGCAGCAGGACCAGGAGGACCAGCCGGTTCTGATCCACGGTCTGAGCGTGGAGCGCTACAGAGAGATCTACCACTCGGTGCTGACGCCATCGGCCCTCGCCACGCTCGCCACCGCACAGCAGGCAGTAAGACCTGAGTACACCGTAGACCTGGGCTCTGAACTAAAGCTCTCGCTCAAAGTTATAAAGGTCCCATGACATGGTGCTTTATGGATGCTTTTATATAGACCTTAGTGGTCCCCTAATACTGTATCTGAAGTCTCTTTTATATAGACCTTAGTGGTCCCCTAATACTGTATCTGAAGTCTCTTTATATAGACCTTAGTGGTCCCCTAATACTGTATCTGAAGTCTCTTTTATATAGACCTTAGTGGTCCCCTAATACTGTATCTGAAGTCTCTTTTATATAGACCTTAGTGGTCCCCTAATACTGTATCTGAAGTCTCTTTTATATAGGCCTTAGTGGTCCCCTAATACTGTATCTGAAGTCTCTTTTATATAGACCTTAGTGGTCCCTAATACTGTATCTGAAGTCTCTTTTATATAGACCTTAGTGGTCCCCTAATACTGTATCTGAAGTCTCTTTTATATAGACCTTAGTGGTCCCCTAATACTGTATCTGAAGTCTCTTTATATAGACCTTAGTGGTCCCCTAATACTGTATCTGAAGTCTCTTTTATATAGACCTTAGTGGTCCCCTAATACTGTATCTGAAGTCTCTTTTATATAGACCTTAGTGGTCCCCTAATACTGTATCTGAAGTCTCTTTATATAGACCTTAGTGGTCCCCTAATACTGTATCTGAAGTCTCTTTTATATAGGCCTTAGTGGTCCCCTAATACTGTATCTGAAGTCTCTTTTATATAGACCTTAGTGGTCCCCTAATACTGTATCTGAAGTCTCTTTTATATAGACCTTAGTGGTCCCCTAATACTGTATCTGAAGTCTCTTTTATATAGACCTTAGTGGTCCCCTAATACTGTATCTGAAGTCTCTTTTATATAGACCTTAGTGGTCCCCTAATACTGTATCTGAAGTCTCTTTTATATAGACCTTAGTGGTCCCCTAATACTGTATCTGAAGTCTCTTTTATATAGACCTTATCTATGAGTAGACCTGATACTCTCATAAGACTATGAGGCCCAGTTTAAATACATAATATATGATATAATGTTGTGTTTAAGGACTACGTGTGTTGTGTTTAAGGACTGTGTTGTGTTTAAGGACTACGTGTGTTGTGTTTAAGGACTACGTGTTGTGTTTAAGGACTGTGTGTTGTGTTTAAGGACTACGTGGCCCAGGTCCAGGACCTGAAGCAGCGTCTGTGGATGAAGCTGAGTCGTCCTCGGCTGCAGGAGACTGTCGGAGACGACGGACGCGTCACCGTCACGGAGATTCTCGACCTGACTTAATACGGACGCCGTTTGTTGTGTCCAGCAGGTTCTCATGTAAATAAAGTCTTTTTAGTGTCTTCACACCCGGTGTCAGCCGTGATACGGATCAGATGAAGGTCTTCGTGATATTTTGTGCATGTTTGAAACGTTTTGTAGCTGTAGAATAGCTTTGTGTTGCAGAATTACAGAAGAGCAGCAGAAACGGGTTTGGTGCCTTCAAGGACCCGTTCGAAAAGCTTCTGACGGTGGAGGAATATTTTCAACAGCGTTTTTTTTTTTTTTTAAAGCCAATCAGAAGAGACTAAACTGTCCAATCAGGGGGCAGAAGGTTGTGTTTGGTTTACTATAGCTGCATCTTATAGCCCTGACCTCGCCTCCTCCAGGCCTCCACCTGCCTCCTTTCCTCGTGTCCTAGCCCCTCCCACCGAGGAGGAGAGGCAACGAGGAAATGTTTCAGAGTCCAATCCATTCTTCTCCCCGTAGACCTCTGAGGACTTCTTCAGCCCTCGTGTTGACCAGATTATGTATTTCTGTTTACTTTGTTGAGAGTTTCTCTCTTGTAAAGTAGGTGTAGTTTATTTCTAGAGCCCATTTAAATACACAGTTCAAAATGCTGACCAAACGAGCACCAAGGTGCTGGATTAACCCTTGTGTTGTCCTTTGGGTCACCAGGACAACACGAGATGACCTAAGACACGTTGTTTCCTATTATTTAATGTATACTCTGTATGTGTGCTGTGTGTCTGATATTTTTGCTGCTGCAACACCATTATTTCCCATTTTTTTGGGATCAATATTAAAAAAACAAAAAAAAACAACTATCTACCAGCCCCTTGCAAATTTTGATTCGGCCCACATATCAATGTATGTTCCCAGTAGATTCTGGCCCTCCTAGATGTGATCCAAACCAAAGACAGGAAACTGTTCTACAGACTGCAGTTGTGCGACACTCAAATAAGAATTTGGCAGATTTGCCGACTTTGAGGCTCAGAAATCACCATCGAACCAGAGAGTCATATTAGGCTGGGAAACAAGTTAGAGAGTCATATCAGGCTGGGAAACAGGTTAGAGAGTCATATCAGGCTGGGAAACAGGTTAGAGAGTCATATCAGGCTGGGAAACAGGTTAGAGAGTCATATCAGGCTGGGAAACAGGTTAGAGAGTCATATCAGGCTGGGAAACAGGTTAGAGAGTCATATCAGGCTGGGAAACAAGTTCAGGAAACAGGTTAGAGATCATATCAGGCTGGGAAACAAGTTAGAGAGTCATATCAGGCTGGGAAACAGGTTAGAGAGTCATATCAGGCTGGGAAACAGGTTAGAGAGTCATATCAGGCTGGGAAACAGGTTAGAGAGTCATATCAGGCTGGGAAACAGGTTAGAGAGTCATATCAGGCTGGGAAACAGGTTGTAAAAAAATAATACAGTCACAGGTGTTACTCAACTGTCGGGCCCTTTATGGGATTCTCATTTTCTGGTGTGGACCTCAGTGAAGTGGAGTTCAACCCCCCTGTCCTAAGACATTACTTTACTGATCCAGACTCTGGAGACCTGATCCAAACCTGAGAGACCTGATCCAGACTCTGGAGACCTGATCCAGACTCTGGAGACCTGATCCAGACTCGAGGACACGGTGAAATCAGACTCTGGAGACGTGGCTCTTGTCTTCAGAACATAATTTAATAACATTTAAATCCAACATGTACAGTAAAAAACAGCAGTGGAAGGACTGGAGTCCTCCCTGATACTGGGTCATCATTAGGTAGATATATATATTTATATACACTATATGAATATATATATCTGGTAGTTGATTGGACAGAGGAAGGCGTGTGATGGAGCGCTGCAGAGTCCCGTCTCTGTCTCCGTGGGTCTCCGTGTGTCTCTGAGTCTCTCCGAGGGACGAAGCCAAATACTAAACATTCAGTTTGTTTGGGGGGTCGAGCACTTTAACAAAAGAAAAGAGTTTCCTCGGAGACAAACAGCTGGAGGGGGGGCAGCATCCTTAAAAACACCCCCCAAACACACATTCTGCTGGAGGAAGGGTCAAAGGTCACCCCCCCACCTCCCCCCCCCCCACACACACACACACCACAGGGTGAAACTAAAATAAAAGGGAGTAAATGAATCCAAATGAAAGTGAAACATCACTCAGCAGCTGATACTTACGGCCATGAGGTCCCGCAGGAGGACGCCTGTCTTACCTCGTCTCATCTGTCTGTCTCTCCGACCACGTGCACACGCACACCCACGCTCCTCGCGCTATGACATCACCACCATATTCTCCGTTTCATACGACGAGACCCTAAATATGACCAGGGCCCGGTTACAGTACGGAGACACAGACCCACAACGGGACCTCTATCTGAGGGACCTTAATCTGAGGGACCTCCATCTGAGGGACCTCCATCTGAGGGACCTCCATCTGAGGGACCTTAATCTGAGGGACCTCCATCTGAGGAATCTCAATCTGAGGGACCTTAATCTGAGGGACCTTAATCTGAGGGACCTCCATCTGAGGGATCTTAATCTGAGGGATCTTAATCTGAGGGATCTCCATCTGAGGGACCTCCATCTGAGGGATCTTTATCTGAGGGACCTCCATCTGAGGGACCTTATTCTGAGGGACCTCCATCTGAGGGACCTCCATCTGAGGGACCTCCATCTGAGGGACCTTATTCTGAGGGACCTCCATCTGAGGGATCTTAATCTGAGGGACCTCCATCTGAGGAATCTTAATCTGAGGGACCTCAATCTGAGGGACCTCCATCTGAGGGACCTCAATCTGAGGGACCTCAATCTGAGGAATCTTAATCTGAGGGATCTTAATCTGAGGGACCTCCATCTGAGGGACCTTTATCTGAGGGACCTTATTCTGAGGGACCTCCATCTGAGGGAACTTAACCTGAGGGACCTCCATCTGAGGGACCTCCATCTGAGGGACCTTTATCTGAGGGACCTTATTCTGAGGGACCTCCATCTGAGGGACCTTAACCTGAGGGACCTCCATCTGAGGGACCTCCATCTGAGGGATCTGGTACCGAGGAATCAGACCTTTTCATAGCTGTCTTCTCACCACGGATGGAGAAGTATTTAAACTAACTTTTTCGGGGGTCAAAAAAAGTTGGAATACTTCGGAATAATTTAAGAAAGAAAAAAAATACACAAATATTTTGAAAAATAAGTCGATTTTTTTTTTTCAGAAAATTCTACATATTTAGGAAAAAAAGTATTCTATTTTGAAATGAAATGTTAAAGATTTTTAGGGGAAACGTAGGCTATGTGTGTGTGTGTGTAACTGCTTTGGGGTCAACATGAATATGTGTAGTCAGAGTCCTCCTCATATCCAGGTCTCCCTCCAATCAACACGGGCTCAAAGACTTCTGTCAGACATTATGAATCAGCAGAATATGGTCTAGATTATGAACGTGGACCAGAATCAGGTCTCTCGGAGGACGAAGGTGTGCGTGTGAGCGCAGCCGCTGAATGGTCTACAGCCAATAGGATCTCTGAACAGCCAATAGGATCTCTGAACAGCCAATAGGATCTCTGTGTTTCTCTGAGTTTGTGTCACTGAGTCAGAGTGTCACTGATCTTCTGTCTGTAAACTGAGACTCACTGTGTCCACCTGGGGGGACACACCTGTCCACCAGCTGATCACTGAGACTCACTGTGCCTGGGGGGGACACCTGTCCTCCTGGGGGGGACACCTGTCCACCTGCTGACACCTGTCCACCAGCTGATCACTGAGACTCACTCCCACCTGTTGACACCTGTCCAGCAAACGCCCAGTCTGTCAGAGGAGCTGCTGGAGCCTTCTGCTGCCTCAAAGAGCAGCCGCTGTAGGGGGGGAGGGGAGGGGAGGGGGGGGAGGGGGGGGGGAGGGGAGGAGGGGAGGGGAGGGGGGGAGGGAGGGGGGAGGGAGGGGAGGGAGGGGGGAGAGAGAGAGAGGGGGGGGAGAGAGGGAGGGGGAGGGAGAGGGGGGGGGAGAGAGAGAGAGAGGGGGAGGGGAGAGAGAGGAGGGAGAGAGGGAGGAGAGAGGGGGGAGGGAGAGGGGGGGGGAGGGAGAGGGGAGGGGAGGAGGAGAGGGGGGGGGGGGAGGAGGGGAGGTGGGGGGGGGGGGGAGGGAGGGTGGGGAGGGGTGGGAGGGAGGGAGGTAGGGGAGAGAGAGAGGGGGAGGGAGAGGGAGAGGAAGAGGGAGAGAGAGAGGAAGAGGGGGAGAGAGAGAGGAAGAGGGAGAGAGAGAGGAAGAGGGGGGGGAGAGAGGGGAGGGGAGAGAGGAAGAGGGAGGGAGAGAGAGGAGGAGAGAGAGGAAGAGGGAGGGAGAGAGAGGGAGGAGAGAGGAGGGAGAGAGAGGGGGGAGGAGAGGGAGGGAGAGAGGGGGGAGGGAGAGGAGGAGAGAGGGGGAGGGAGAGGGGAGAGAGGAGAGGGGGGAGGGAGAGAGGGGGAGAGGGGGAGGGGTGGGAGGGAGAGGGGGGAGAGAGGGAGAGGAGAGAGGGAGAGGGGAGGAGGGAGAGGGAGAGGGGAGGGAGGGAGAGGGAGAGGGGGGGGGAGGGAGGGGGAGGAGGGAGGGAGAGAGAGAGAGAGAGGAGGGGAGGGAGAGAGAGAGAGGAAGAGGGGAGAGAGAGAGATGGAGAGACACAGGGAGGGAAACAGGGAGAGGAAGGGAGAGAGGGGGATGGATAGACAGAGAGAAAGAGAGGGAGACAGGGAGAGAAAGAAAAGAGAAACCAAGGGAGCGAGATGGAGAGACAGAGGGAGGGAAACAGGGGGAGAGGGGGATAGAGATGGAGAGACAGAGGGAGAGAGGGAGGGAGATGGAGGGAAAGCGGGGGAGAGGGAGGGAGAGACAGAGGGGGGAGAGAGAGATGAGAGAGGGAGAGACAGATGGGGGAGAGGGGGAGGAGATGGAGAGAGATGGAGAGAGATGAGAGACAGAGGGAGGGAAACAGGGGAAGAGGGAGGGAGAGACAGAGGGGGAGAGAGGGAGGGAGAGACAGAGGGGGAGAGAGGGAGGGAGAGACAGAGGGGGAGAGAGGGAGGGAGAGACAGAGGGGGAGATAGGGAGGGAGAGAGATGAGAGAGGGAGGGAGTGAGATTGAGAGACAGAGAGAGGGAGAGACAGATGGGGGAGAGGGGGAGGAGATGGAGAGAGATGAGAGACAGAGGGAGGGAAACAGGGGAAGAGGGAGGGAGAGACAGAGGGGGAGAGAGGGAGGGAGAGACAGAGGGGAGAGGAGGGAGGAGAGAGAGGGGGAGAGGGAGGAGAGACAGAGGGGAGAGAGGAGGGAGAGACAGAGGGGGAGAGAGGGAGGGAGAGAGATTGAGAGACAGAGAGAGGGAGAGACAGATGGGGGGAGAGGGGGAGGAGATGGAGAGAGATGGAGAGAGATGAGAGACAGAGGGAGGGAAACAGGGGAAGAGAGAGGGAGAGACAGAGGGGGAGATAGGGAGGAAGAGAGATGAGAGAGGGAGGGAGAGAGATGGAGAGACAGAGAGAGGGAGAGACAGATGGGGGAGAGGGGGAGAGAGATGAGAGACAGAGGGAGGGAAACAGGGGAGAGGGGGAGAGAGATGGAGAGACACAGGGAGGGAGAGACAGAGGGAGGGAAACAGGGGGAGAGGAAGGGAGAGACAAAGGGGGGGATAGAGAGGGAGAGAGAGAGATGGAGAGACAGAGGGAGGGAGAGAGATGAGAGAGGGAGAGAGAGAGAGAGAGGGAGGAGGGAGAGAGATGAGAGAGGGAGGGAGAGACAGATGGGGGAGAGAGGGAGAGAGATGAGAGAGGGAGGGAGACAGATGGGGGAGAGAGGGAGAGATGAGAGAGGAGGGAGAGACAGATGGGGGAGAGAGGGAGAGAGATGGGGGGAGAGGGAGAGAGATGGGGAGAGAGGGAGAGAGATGGGGGAGAGGGAGAGAGAGGGGAGAGAGGAGAGAGATGGGGGAGGAGGGAGAGAGATGGGGAGAGAGGGAGAGAGGGGGAGGGAGGGAGAGAGATGGGGGGAGAGAGGGAGAGGGGGGGGGAGAGGAGAGAGATGGGGGGAGAGGGAGAGAGATGGGGAGGGAGGAGAGACAGATGGGGGAGAGAGGAGAGAGAGAGAGGGAGGGAGAGACAGATGGGGGAGAGGGAGGAGAGAGAGAGAGGAGGGAGAGACAGAGGAGGGAGAGACAGATGGGGGAGAGGGGGGGAGGAGAGAGATGAGAGAGAGAGGGGGAGACAGATGGGGGGAGAGGGAGAGACAGAGGAGGGGAGAGACAGAGGAGGGGAGAGACAGATGGGGGAGAGGGAGAGAGATGAGAGAGGGAGGGAGAGAGATGGAGAGACAGAGATGGAGAGACAGATGGGGGGAGAGAGGGAGAGAGATGAGAGAGAGAGAAGGAGAGACAGATGGGGAGAGAGGGAGAGACAGGAGGGGAGAGACAGATGGGGGGAGAGGGAGAGAGATGAGAGGAGGAGAGAGAGGAGGGGGGAGAGACAGATGGGGGAGAGAGGGAGAGATGAGAGAGGAGGGAGAGACAGATGGGGGGAGAGAGGAGAGAGATGAGAGAGGGAGGGAGAGATGGGGGGGAGGAGACAGATGGGGGAGAGGGAGAGAGATGAGAGAGGAGGGAGAGAGATGGGGGAGGGAGAGACAGATGGGGAGAGGAGAGGGAGAGAGAGAGAGGGGGAGAGACAGAGGGAGGGAGAGACAGATGGGGGGAGAGAGGGGAGAGATGAGAGGAGAGACAGATGGGGGGAGAGAGAGAGACAGATGGGGGAGAGGGAGAGACAGAGGAGGGGAGAGACAGATGGGGGAGAGGGAGACAGAGGAGAGGGAGAGACAGATGGGGGAGAGGGAGAGAGATGAGAGAGAGAGGGAGAGACAGAGGAGGGAGAGGGAGAGACAGAGGGAGGGAGACACAGATGGGGGGAGAGAGGAGAGAGATGAGAGAGAGAGGGAGAGACAGAGGGAGGGAGAGACAGATGGGGGAGAGAGGGAGAGAGATGAGAGAGGGAGGGAGAGACAGAGGGAGGGAGAGACAGATGGGGGGAGAGAGGGAGAGAGAGGGGAGGGAGAGAGAGGGGGGAGGAGGGAGAGACAGATGGGGGAGAGACAGATGGGGGGAGAGAGGGAGGGAGAGGAGAGAGGGAGAGAGAGGGAGAGGGTGTTTTGGGAGGAGAGACAGATGGAGGGAGAGGAAGTGAGGATGGGGAGGGCAGCAGGTGAACATGTAAAAACAAAGACCTTTCAGTGTGTGTCCTGTGTTACAGTGTGTGTGTGTGTGTGTGTGTGTGTGTGTGTGTGTGTGTGTGTGTGTGTGTGTGTGTGTGTGTGTGTGTGTGTGTGTGTGTGTGTGTGTGTGTGTGTGCACTGTGTGTGTGTGTGTGTGTGTGTGTGTGTGTGTGTACTGTGTGTGTGTGTGTGTGTGTGTGTGTGTGTGTGTGTGTGTGTGTGTGTGTGTGTGTGTGTGTGTGTGTGTGTGTACTGTGTGTGTGTGTGTGTGTGTGTGTGTGTGTGTGTGTGTACTGTGTGTGTGTGTGTGTGTGTGTGTGTGTGTGTGTGTGTGTGTGTGTGTGTGTGTGTGTACTGTGTGTGTGTGTGTGTGTGTGTGTGTGTGTGTGTGTGTGTGTGTGTACTGTGTGTGTGTGTGTGTGTGTGTGTGTGTGTGTGTGTGTGTGTGTGTGTGTGTGTGTGTGTGTGTGTGTGTGTGTGTGTGTGTGTGTGAACTGTGTGTGTGTGTGTGTGTGTGTGTGTGTGTGTGTGTGTGTGTGTGTGTGTGTGTGTGTGTGTGTGTGTGTGTGCACTGTGTGTGTGCACCTGTGTGTGTGTGTGTGTGTGTGTGTGTGTGTGTGTGTGTGTGTGTGTGTGTGTGTGTGTGTGTGTGTGTGTGTGTGCACTGTGTGTGTGTGTGTACCTGTGTGTGTGTGTGTGTGTGTGTCTGTGTGTGTGTGTGTGTGTGTGTGTGTGTGTGTGTACCTGTGTGTGTGTGTGTGTGTGTACTGTGTGTGTGTGTGTGTACTGTGTGTGTGTGTGTGTGTGTGTACTGTGTGTG